>NC_056628.2:191525946-191826946 GCF_002870075.4 Lactuca sativa
TGGAATTCAATTCTTGCTATAATTACTTAAATACCCTTTTAACCACCTTCAGGAAAGAGCAAAACTTCAAGAGGAGAAACGTCAGAATAGGTTAGAGTACAGACATTTTCTTGAAACTTGTGGCTTTATTAAAGTAAGTATTGCTGGAAATTCGAATGGATCATAAGATTGGGCATTTATTTATGTTGATTGATGTTTGATGTTATAACTTCAAAATCTATATATATATTTTTTGAAATAAAAAATCCAGGTGGACACTCAGTGGCGAAAAGTTAAAGATTGGTTAGAAGATGATGAAAGATGTTCACGCCTTGAAAAAATTGATCGATTAGAGATTTTCCAGGTAAATAAATTGTCACACTTTTATTATTTAAAAAAAAAAATTCTTATTACTATATTAGGAAACTGATAATATTAATGTCTATGATTATTATTACAGGAATACATCCGTGAGCTAGAGAAGGAAGATGATGAACAGAGGAAGTTAAAAAAAGTGAGCTTGAAAGTTGAAAGCTATAATTATTTAATACAAGGTCATTTACTTGTTAAATAGTTTAAATTTTTATTTTTGATTTAATTTTTGAAGGAAGAAATAAAGAAAATGGAGCGCAAAAACCGTGATGAATTTAGCAAGATGATGGAAGAACATGTGGTTTCTGGCATGCTTACAGTCAATACCCAATGGGTTGACTATTTTCAGAAGGTAGTTGAAAATTGAAATCAAATAAAGTCTAAAATAAAATAGTTAAATAAATATTGTATTTATTTATATTAAATATTGTAGGTTAAGGAGTCTGAAGCTTATCATGCAGTTGCTTCAAATACAAGTGGCGCAACAGCAAAAGATTTATTTGAGGATGTTGCTGAAGAATTGGAGAAAAAGGTACTCATTATTATTTAATATTGTTTTATTTAAAAGCATTATTATTATTATTATGGTATTAGTAGTTTCTAAATATTTTTATTATTTGACAGTACCATGATGATAAGACACGTGTGAAAGATGCTTTGAAGATAAAGAAGGTAGGATTTATTTATGATGTTTCGGTATCTGCATTTCTTTTTATTTATTTATTTATTTATTTGTTGATTGTGATTTACATTTTCTTGTTATATATTTTTTGAAAGGTGAGTGTTGCAGCAACATGGACATTTAAAGATTTCAAGGATGCTATTCAAGATGACATCATCTCTCCACCTTTATCAGATATAAATTTACAGGTTTAATTCTTTGATTCTCCAAATACACTAACTTCTTCCAACAATTTGTGATTTTATTATTTTTTTTAGCTTGTATTTGAGGACCTACTCAAGAGGGCTAAAGAGAAAGAGAAGAAAGAACATAAAAGGCGAAGGAATCTTGCCAAAGATTTCACACAATTATTGGATAACATCAAGGTATATTTATTAGGGTTTAGGTTGAGTATAAATAAAATTTTATAAAACTTGATTGATTTGTGAATGATCTTCATAGGAAATAAATGCAAGCTCTACATGGGAGGACTGCAAGCAACTTTTTGAGGAAAGTAATGTGTATAGGTATGGTATTTTATTATTCAATATCAAGAAATATATTTTTGAATAAAATTTTGTAAAATTGTCTTGTTTTTTGACATGGATTTAGATCTATTGGAGATGAGAAATTTTGTCAAGTGGCTTTTGAGGAATATGTTGCTCGTTTAGTGGAGAAGGGAACAGACAACAAACACAAACAGGAGGACGAAAAGGTAATTAACTCACATTCACATTGGGAGGTAATTTAAAAATAATAATAATAATAATGTGGTTTTTCTAATGCACTTTCTACCCCTTAATGTTTGCAGATGAAAAGGGAAAAAAAAGAAAAGGGTAAAGACAGAGAGAGGAAACATGGTCAAAGCCCCATTGACCACAGAAAGTCAAGAAAGGTAATTGGTTTTTGTTTGATGGATATATATAATATACAATTATATATTACCTCTATGTCATGCCATTTTTTTATAAAATTATTATTGTGTTTTTTTTTATAATTTATGTAGCATGTTTCGCATGAATCCGATGATGAAAGCAAGCATAAAAGACACAAGGATGATGGTGAACATGTTCATGATCATGAGGAGGAGCTTGAAGATGGAGAAATTTGCTAGATTCTTCTTCATCATTTAGGTTTTTAAGCATATAATATTCCTTTTTTTTGTTAAACCATAGAATATTTAAAATTGTTATTGGTTTAAAGTAAAACTTAGTTTTTGAAATTGACTTGTTCTTATCCAGAAAAGCAATATATATAATACAATAGATCAAAAATCAATAATAAACAGACAAGATTACATAAATGGTCCCTATGATTTAGCGAATATAGTCCAACTTCAAAAAGATAGACAAACTCGGTCTTTGTGTTTTGTTGATATTGTGGAGATGGTCCTTCTATGGAAGCATGTAATTCCAATTTTGAAAACAACAAATGGCTGCTAAAAGTGATTGTTTTGGATTGCTCTTTCTTGGTACTTGATGTGCTCTAAAGGCCCAACTAGTATATTTGGTTTCTCATGAATGCCACGTCTTCATGAATAGCATAATCATGGATATCTTCATGACCTTTTATGTAAGGGGTGAAGTGAGGCCGTTACTATTTTGATAATAAAGAAATTAATAAAATAAAAGTCTAAAAACAAAAAGATACTAAAAAGGAAAAAAGAAAGGTAAAAAGGTCATTTTATTAAGAATTGGGCAAATTACACCAATCGTCCCTTGTGCATATGCTAAAAAACACATTTAAAGCTTGTTTGTTATGCATCTGACTGGATTGGGTCAAACAATTTTTGCTGACTCGGCCAGCCAAATTTGTTTGGTAAATCAATCTTGGCCCATCTGACTCGGAAAGAAGGCTCAGGCTCGGTAAGAAGAAAACCAACGACTGACTGAGAAAGAAGGAAGCGTTACCAATTGTGCCCTTCCCTACGTTCCTCTTTCACGCCTCTGCGCCCCTTCCCCCCACCGATCGACTCCTTCTCCTCTTCTCATCAGGTATGTCTTCTCCTCTTCCAGGCCTCTATTCTTCTTCTTTAATCGATTCATAAAACCAATTTCATGAAATCGTTTTTGAAATTGATCCATGAATTCGTGAAACCGATTGATTATGCATCTGACTGGATTGGGTCAGACAATTTTTGCTGACTTAGCCAGCCAAATTTGTTTGGTAAATCAATCTTGGCCCATCTGACTCGGAAAGAAGGCCCAGACTCGGTAAGAAGAAAACCAACGACTGACTGAGAAAGAAGGAAGCGTTACCAATTGTTCCCTTCCCTACGTTCCTTTTTCACGCCTCTGCGCCCCTTCCCCCTACCGATCGACTCCTTCTCCTCTTCTCATCAGGTATGTCCTCTCCTCTTCCAGGCCTCTATTCTTCTTCTTTAATCGATTCATAAAACCAATTTCATGAAATCGTTTTCGAAATTGATCCATGAATTCGTGAAACCGATTGATTATGCATCTGACTGGATTGGGTCAGACAATTTTTGCTGACTTGGCCAGCCAAATTTGTTTGGTAAATCAATCTTGGCCCATCTGACTCGGAAAGAAGGCCCAGACTCGGTAAGAAGAAAACCAACGACTGACTGAGAAAGAAGGAAGCGTTACCAATTGTTCCCTTCCCTACGTTCCTCTTTCACGCCTCTGCGCCCCTTCCCCCTACCGATCGACTCCTTCTCCTCTTCTCATCAGGTATGTCCTCTCCTCTTCCAGGCCTCTATTCTTCTTCTTTAATCGATTCATAAAACCAATTTCATGAAATCGTTTTTGAAATTGATCCATGAATTCGTGAAACCGATTGATTATGCATCTGACTGGATTGGGTCAGACAATTTTTGCTGACTTGGCCAGCCAAATTTGTTTGGTAAATCAATCTTGACCCATCTAACTCGAAAAGAAGGCTCAGGCTCGGTAAGAAGAAAACCAACGACTGACCGAGAAAGAAGGAAGCGTTACCAATTGTGCCCTTCCCTACGTTCCTCTTTCACGCCTCTGCGCCCCTTCCCCCCACCGATCGACTCCTTCTCCTCTTCTCATCAGGTATGTCTTCTCCTCTTCCAGGCCTCTATTCTTCTTCTTTAATCGATTCATAAAACCAATTTCATGAAATCGTTTTTGAAATTGATCCATGAATTCGTGAAACCGATTCATGAAACCATCTCATTCATGAAAATCGTTATTTAAATTGATTCATGAAACCATCTCCTTCAATTGCATGTTTACCTTTCTATTCAGAAATTGATTCATGAATTAATTTTATTCACATATTTCTTTATACCCTTTCTGTTCTGAATAATCGGATTTTTGAAATTAATTTCTATTGGTTCATGAAATTGATTCCTTTTAAAATTCTCTAAAATTTTCGATTTTTTGATGTTATGTTCCTGTTTGATCAGGAAGGTTTCTGTTTTGAATAGTCTAATTTTTGAAATTGATTTCTATTGGTTCATGAAATTGATTCCTTTTAAACTTCTCTAAAATTTTCGATTTTTTGATGTTATGTACCTGCCTCTTGTTCCATAGTTGTGTTTGGAGGATGGAATTGTAGATTCTAGCGAAAGATGATTTGTGTTTGGAGGATGGAATTGTAGATTCCAGCGAAAGATGATGGCTTTTTGTTGTGGGTGTTGAGGGATTGAATTGAAAGTGGAAAAGAATTGAGATGAAATTGGGATTGCAATGGCATCAAATAGGGACCGAAGGCGGAAATGGATTGTGTGTTGGAATTGAAGACAACTCCGGAATTGGTGATTCCAGAGTATATTGAGGTGGTGGTTTGTATTTGAAGTGGGAGGGTAAAATGGTCATTTTTCACCAGTCAGTACATTCAGTCAGATAGACAATTAAACAACATGATTTCTTACTCGGTCAGGATTTGTTACCAAGACAGACCTTTCCCAGTGAGCACTTTCTCAGTCAGCAACTATCAAACGGGGCCTTAGTCTCTATTTTCAAAAATTAACTCGGACAGTCCCTTGTTCGTTTAAAACCTGCACGTTTCGTCCCTCTTGACATAAAAAAACCATTTTGCCTTTATTTATTTCCTTTTTATTTTTTTAAATTATTTTTAGATTAAATAAAAAGAAAAAAACAATAAATCTACATACAAGTACCCAGCCGTCCCCGCTTCCCCGTCTTATATCTTCCTCTACCTTTGTCCCCCCATTCTTAGCCACTCCCGACGCCAGCGAAGCCCCATCACCCCCACCTTCACCTTCACCCCAAAGCGATAAACCAAAATCGGACCAATCGATCTTCCTCCTCCCCCGATCGTCTCTATCAAACCCTAGAACTCAAGAAGGAACTGTACATGGAATCAACAACATCACCATCGTCGGTGGAATCATCAACAACACCATAATCGCCACCACCATCTCATATCTCCACTCAACCCTAAGTCGTATCTCGTTTTTACTGTTATCGATTTACAGCAAATCAGAAGATGAATAAGAGAGAAGGAAGTTGCAATTTATCCTTTCCCCAATTTCCTTTCTTCTTCTGCTTTGAATTCAATCGGTGATATCTCTCGCTCTCTCACATAGACCACCGGTCATCACTCAAACCTCAAAAAAGAACCCTAAACCTGTGATTGAAACCCAACTAAACCCTAAACTTACAAATCGAAGAGGATAGAGATCTAGATCAGAGAAACAGGTTTAGATCGAACTCAAATCTTCTCCATCGACAATAGAGATGAAGAGGTGATCACATTCCAGGCGGTGTTTAAGAGGGTTTCCAGGGGTTTTCAATGACTGATTTGGATAGAGATGGTTGGCTTCGAGGGTGGTATAAGGCAGGTGGTAGTTGTTGTTTGGAGGCAATGAATAGATGATGTTTGAATGGTGCAGGTTGCACGAAAGTGGTTTCCGACTGAGGTGGGTTTTCCGATTTTGAAGGTAAGGTTTAAAGTGGGTGTTGGTTGCGGTTTGCGACAATGAATAGGGGTGCGACAAAGGTGTTCCGATGGTGGTGTATCCTGACAAAGGAGGAGGTAGGAAGTCGGTGTTGGGTTTTAAGGTGTTGGGGCGGGGGTATGAAGTGGGGCCCTATTGCTTTTTCTTTTATTTTTAAATTAAAAATAATAATTATAACATTAAATTAAATGAAAAGGAAATACAAAAGAGCATAAGAGTCATTTTATGTCTCGTAAGGGATGAAACATATAAATTTAAACTAAGGATGAAACGTTCAACTATTAACCAAACGAGGGACAGTCTGAGTTAATTTTTGAAAATAAGAACTAAACATGCTTTTTGGCATATGCACGAGGCACGATTGGTGTTGTTTACCCTTAAGAATTTAACAGCTATCTAGTTAGATTTAACACGGCTTAGGGAAGATCCATATAATATGAACAAAACACGAATTTGTCTATTTTCTTGAAGCTGGACTATATGTGCCTATTTTGACAAATCACAGGGACCATTTATGTCTAATAAAATAGTACTATTAGATAATGTTGAAATCGTTTACATACATGAATGAAAGCACACGATAGAAACGCATACAGACAAGATATGAAAGATTACTTGAGCAACCAAAAGATTTAGGAAATAAGAGCAAAGGGCTTTTGAGCTTTCAAGTGCTCTACTTTTGATTTGATCTCACTACTGAACAACTTGTATGACTTGTACCTTGAAACAAAACCAACACTAAACTGCTTGATATCATCTTCAAGATCTTTCCTTTTTTGAATCTCACATGTCAAATCCTGCAAAATCTTTTCATTCTGCTCATTCAACGATGCACTTCTTTTCCAAGAATCAGAAACTGTTACAAGTAAATCATCTCTTTCTTCTGATAAAACTTGAGATTCCTTTTGAAGACCATGGATTCTTGCTTTAGAAGCTTCTAGAAGCTGGTTATTCATATCCAACTCTTCCTCAAGGTTTTCGTATCTTTCCTTGATCAATTTGATTTCATCACTCATTTCTTTCTTCCAACAAGTAATTTGTGTTTCCAATGTGCAATCCTAAAATCATGTTTACATTACAATTATTGTGTTATTGTTACAAAGAATCAAAATATGATATAATAATAATATAATACCTTGAAACTAGGAGAGATAATAACTGAAGATTAAGATGGTGAATAATATGAAAATGGGCATGTAACTTCTTGATAGATGAATATGTATCCAACAAGCATTAGCATTAGCAGCTACCTTATATTTCTTCTTGGATTCTTCTGAATATGAACTTTCCTTTTCATCATCTGCTTTTCTAAACCCATTCATAGCCATATAAATTTGTGCTTCAAAACTTGACATAAGAGACATCACAAATTCACTTGTTTTAGAAAACAAGTTTGCAGTTGCCGACTTTTCATCTTCTGCAAAACCCTGTTCAAAAGACATAAATACCCTCAACATCCTCATTGTCAAAAATAGACAAAAGGAAATTTTCCATTGTACTACCTTAAAAGTAGAGAATATTTCCTCATTTACAGCTTTGCAGTTTCCCAAAGATTCACTCAATTTTTGAGGGATTTCTTGAAGTTTAGATATCTCCTCCATCAACTGATTGTTCAGTGCTACTTGTTCTTTATGCTGTTTCTGTAGTAGTGTGTATAATTAATTAAACACTTCAGCTTCAGCTATAATAATAAAAATAAAGCATATGGTGATATATAAATTATAATACACTAACAGAAATTAACCTCAAATTCATTTCTTTCATCAATAGCTTGTTGCAGTTGCTTTCGAAGATTTTCAACTTCTTTGTAATTGTCAATTGAGGAATCCTGCAACTAAAGAACATTGACATGAATATAAATAAAGGACAAAGAAAAGAAATGAAAAGTGAAAATCAAAACTTACTTGAATTTTATCAAATGATGGGATGGATGAAAGTTGTTTTGGTGGAGTCATACGAATTGAATCAAGGTCAGCTATGAAGCCATTGTTCATTTTGAACCACGTGTCTTCATCAACAACATCACCAAAAGCATCTGGAAGTGGACTATATACAGGTGTTGTAGAATTGTAACATCTTTTAGCAACAAATGAATTTGGAATCGGTTTAAAAGTTGGGGTACTAAAAGCATCTCCTTGTTGTGTGCTACTTGCTTCTTCTTTCAGATTTTTTCTTAAGGATTCTCCATTCTACAAAAAAATAAAAAAAGAATTATATTCTTTGTAGCAAGCACATCTTCATCTAAAGGTTATTGAGTTAAAACACTTAATCTGGACATAATGACTTAATGGGTTAAAAATTATGAATATATGCAAGGGTAAAATGGTCATTTATAAACTTACCTGGGAAGAAATTCCATTAGAGCATTGTTCTCGTTCTCTGTGTGATTTCCTCTCCTCCTCTAATTCCATAGCAAGCTTTTCACGCTCTAGCTCATACTGATAAATGGGAAACAAAACAAAAAAATATATATAAAAGATAAAATATAAAATATAAAATATAAAATATACACTCTACCTTGAGCATGTCATTTCTCAATTTCAAGATTTCTTGCTCCAACACCCCCGCATGAGATCCCTATTATAAAAAAAAGTTTTTATCATATTTCAATTCTAATGTCGATGACACTACTTAAAAAAAAAAAAAAAAAAAAAAAAAAAGATAAAGATTAAGTCCACCTCAAGTTTCATGCGTAATTCCTCTATCTCCATTTTCTGTCTCTTCAATAACGCAGCATCCGTCAAAATCTAGAGAAAAATAAAAGTATTTAGCTCCAACAACTAAATGCGTGCACAAAATAAAATTAAAAAAATGAACAATCTTTTTATAAAAACATAAGGCTGATATAAGATAATAAGACATACCTCATTTACTTGGACACAATTGGTGATACGTTTAGCTCTACTTGCAAACTGAAGGGTCCCTTTTGTTTCCTCTACATGAACCTATAACACAAGACTTGAAGTTAAATAAATATAAACATGAACATGATATATTTATATATTTATATATTTATATATTACCTCTTCTGGTGCCACAGTACAAATAATAGAAGTTTTTGCATTGCCACCAAGTGCAGGTTGAAGGATACGAGTGAGTTTGCTATCACGATAAGGAATATGTCCCCTGAAAAATAAAATTTAATCATTTCTTATTGTTTCAGTTATATAATTAGTTAATCAAACAAGATGTGTAGAAATAAATAAATAAATAAAACCTTTGTTTTGCGCCTTCACTCAATTTATTGATGACATTTCCAAGAATCATTAAACTCTTGTTGATGTGTTTTCCTTCTTTCAACCGAACTCCACCAGCTCCAGTTTTAGCAATCCTTTCAGATCCAGCTAAGTCTACCAAATTCTGGTAATAGATAAAACAAGAAAACTCATGAAATTAATATAAGGATATATAACTTTATAACTTTGATCATATAAATCATTATAATAAGTTTATAGATAATAAAAAAGTTACAAACCAAGACAGAAACACGGATAGCATCATCCAAATTAGTTGAGTCTTTCCCCTTGCTTTCAATCACCTGAGATGTAAACATCATTTAAATGGATTGATTATAAAAGAAATATATAATATATATGAAAGAGAAAACTGCAAGACATAGTACCATTCTAAAGATTGTGTGGGACCTACTGCTTCTGACATTCATATTAGTTTCACCAAAGTGCCTATTAACTGAAAGAAGTAGGTTTCAGATATACATACAGTCTGAGTTAACTCAATTAAAACAGATGCTACAATAAAATCTCAAATTAGTCTCAAAAGTCAAACCTTCTCCCATTTCAATGAGCTTTAGAACTTGCTCAGCATTATTAACAATCTCCTCCCTAAGTCCTGCAACAAATATTCCACGCTGGAAAATAGCATACATTAGTAAAAGAACATATGTGTAGAGTATAGAATGTGTTGTATGAATCCATATTCACCTCCAAACTCTCATGAATCTGAAGTTTCTGATTCTCAACAGCAAAAAGATCATTGATTTCTTCGTTATAGATCTCCATGTATGAGACTCGAATGAGAAACTCTCTATCAGTTGACTGCAAACATTTACTGTATTTTAGGAACAGGCTTATAAAGCTTATAAAGAAAAGATATACTAGTTAAATTATAAGAATATAGTCATATACCATGTCAATCTTGGCAAAAATATCTTTGACAGCTCTGTGAATAATTCCCGGATCATTCTCAGACCCATTCATTGTAAACGTTTTTCCACTACTTGTTTGTCCATAAGCAAACGCAGTGCCTGAAATTGCACAGTTATTAGCTTCCAAATTAATTTTCATGATCAGTAACTACAGAACTTAGTCGATTCATAGAAGGTGAACAGGTTCAGAGTGAGAGATGCAGTAACACAGCACAATAATCAAGTATCATCCAGGTTAAAAGGAAGTGGAATAAAAAAGAGGAAGCATTGAATTTCATACAAAATCAGGATTAGCTAAGGATTACCGTTGAATCCATCAACGACAGCATGGATAATGTCCTTGGTAAGGAGGTCATAAACGCTAGAATTGGAGCAATTTTGGTCGAAAACATGATCTGCGTATAAACACATATACATAAGATTATCCAATTGATAGATAAAAGAAAGAAAGAAAACGAAGGGTTTGTTTATGTACCGAAAGCATAAGAAAGAGCAGGGGGAAGAGGGGTGCCGGATAGAGACCTATGCAGAGAAATACGGTTGTCATCTACCTTCCAGTGACTGCAATTGGAATTGGAATCCTCGTCTGATTTCACGGGTGGCCTCACTCTCACTGCTACGCATATTTTCTCCATTTCTGTGAAGGATTGATTGAGCTGGATCTGAGATATTTGTTGACCGATCGGGTGTATAGGCGGGATGTAGAGAGATACAAGTTTTTCTATTTGATTTCAAAATTAAGGTTACGGTTACTTTTGCCTTTCTTTTTTCTTTTGAATGGATTGGGCCTTGGGCTTTAACTACAATTTAGAGGTCTAGTAAAACGCCCAATCGTAAGCCTTCCACAAATAATCAGAAGTTAAAACCGAGTTGCCAGCTTGATATATATATATATATATATATATATATATATATATATATATATATATATATATATATATATATATATATATATATATATATATATATATATATATATATATATATATATATATATATATATATATATATTAACGGAAAGAACCTATTTTTTAATGCAATTTCACTCCAAAAGAACCGAATCCATTATAACCGAAACCTATTTTTCTGTAACCGCTTATTTAAAAGTTTTTTTTATAAACCGAAACCGGTTTAAAACTTATATTTATACACCTTTGCGGCTCTACCTATTAGTATTAGAAGTGCAGATAGGCCATAAAATTCAGTAACTTAAATCTAGAAAAGACAAAATTGCAAATTTGGTCACAGTGGTTTGTAAAAAACTGTAGACGGGGTCCAAAAAGTTTCCAACTTGCATGGAATGTCCAAAACCAAAAGTTTCCTGTGAATTTGGTCAAAAAATCAAAAAATTCCGATGATTGGGTCCATGGTGGACTTGAAATGACAGTTTTACCCTTATAAATTGTGACTGATTGTATGATTATATATAAAAAATTATAATATTATACCTATAAAATGTTGTTACTAATTGTATGATTATATATAAAATTATAATATCATACCTATAAATAATTAATTTTAGAAAGCAAATAGTTTTGTTTTTAAATAACTTATTTGTTTGTAACGATTTTTAATACTAGCTCTTATGAGCCTATGATTGTTGTTTAAAATTGTACCTAAATTAGTAGGTTTGTAAGAATCCTTAAGATTTTACTCAGAATTATTTATAGATTTTTGAATTTGTTGTATTCTTAAAAGAATATCTCTATTAGGGATACAATTCATCAAGACTTTGTTAGACATAATTAAATCATTTAAACATGGATTTGATTTGCTTGATTATAAAAAACGAGCATTATTTTAACAAAAATTTCAAATCTTGTAGAATTAATAGTTAGAATAACTCGAAACGAAATTATCGTGGAGAAATAAATTTAATAACAACAATTGAATAAAATATTTTAGATAATACCTTCTTGAATTAGGCTTGAATTATAATTAATACATACATCTGGAGAAATAATTATTTGAAAGTCTAGAGACTTTGAACATTTACTAGTAGATAAAGAACCTGATGGAGTTCGACGAATTTCTTGAAGTAATTTTTGAAGTTCTTCATGGGAAGAATTAGCAGCCTCTTTAATTCCGATAATTAAATTGATATCAGTTTGAGGAAGACTGTTGATAAACGCAGCTTCAATCTCTAGTTTTTGAATATATATTTCTTGATAATGTTTAATTATTGCTTGATCGTTGGCTTGAGAAGTCTTCATTTTGTCCCACCATTTTGAGCGAAATTGGCGATTAAGTCATGGAGGAGAAGAATCTTTTGCTTCTTGATAATGAAAAGTCCAAGACATGATCCATGGAACTTTGAATATCATGGTGAATTGTAACATATATTCAAATTCTTGAATTTGTTGAATAAATAATTCCTTAAATTTGAGATATCCAGCATAAATTTCTTTTGGTAAACAATTTTGAAGAATCCCCATATATTTATACCAATTGATGAACCATATTGGATATTCACATTTGAAGTTCAAATCAAAGAAGATAAACCATGAATGTGAATAATTTTGAATAAAGAATGTCTTAGTCCACGCATCTTGATAATCATAATAGGAAAATCAGGGATAAGCAAGATAACTTATAAGAGGTTTTTCAGTGTGAAGATTTGGAGCCCAATTTTCTGGAGAAATGATTTTGATAATATGAGCTTTGCTAAAATCAATGTTTCCTTCTTTTGAATTAGAACGATAAACAAAATTGACTGAACCTGATTCTTGTAGAATAGCTTGATAATATTCTCGAGTTTTATAAGAATCGACATAAAAAGTTTTTCCTTGACCAAAGAGGTGATTTGTGAGAATATGAAAACCTTGATGTAACTTATGGATTTGAAAATCTTCAAGAATTTGGACTCTTAAGAAATTTGGATTAAGAACATAAGGAGTTTTAGTAGAAGGACTGGTAGTAACTAATTTTTGAGTTTGAGGATTGGTAGGTTTTGAAAAGGGCTAACCGTATTGGTTGGAGTAACGAGTTTTGACTAAATGACTTTAGAATAGAGTTGTGAATTCTTAGAAATAGGAGTTAACGGAGAAAAACGATTTTGACTAGGAAATGGAACAAGCTTTTGAGTGGCGGGTTTCTTGTCAACATGTTTGGATGAGGAGGACGAACTCATTTTCCCTGCAAAAATTCTCGAGAAAGAAAGCCAGGAAGCGAATTATTTTCTCATTTTATAAATTCTATTTCGAAATCAAAGTTACCTAAGAGGGTTTGCTATCGAGCAAAATTTTTTTTGGAAATAATACTTTTAACATCATTTTCTAAAATTGTTTTTGCAGATTGACAATCTATTCTTAATAAAAAAACTTTTCATGAATAAATCATCTTCAAATTTTTTGATACATAAAACAATGCTTAAAAATTCATTTTTGACAGTTGAATAATTTTTGTGTGTATCATTCCATGCACCAAAGTAATATCGAACCAATTGTTCTTCTTTTGAATTATCAAATCGTTGTTTTAGAATTCCTCCGAATCCAATATCACTAGTAGCGGTTTCAACTATCATATTGGCATTGGGATGAGGTAGATTTAAACATGGCAAAGTAGGAACCTTTTGTTTTATATATTTAATTATATATGTATGTTTTTGAGTCCATGGTTCGGGATTATCTTTTAATCTATTATAAAGCAGTTTACATATAATCTCTAAATCTTTGAAAAAATCATGGATATAATTTAAGCATCCTAAAAATCTTTGAAGTTGCCTTTTATCTTTGATTTCTCAGGAAATTTAGCAGAAAATTGCAAGCTTCTTATAATAGGTCTAATAGTGTTTTTGATAATATCAAGTCCTAAAAACCGAATTTCATCTTTAAATAAATGCATTTTAGTTGCAGAAACAGCTAAACCATTTTGATAAATTAAATCATAAAATTGATTTAAATGTTTGAAATGTTGATCAATAGATTTTGAAAAAATTAGGACATCATCAATATAAGCAATAGCAAAACTACTTATAGGAGTTATGATATCATTCATAATATTTTGGAATTCAGAAGGGGCATTTTTTAATCCAAAAGGAATTACATTTCATTCAAAATGTCCAAAAGGAACATTAAAACCAGTTTTGTATTTATCTTCCTCATGAAGTTGTATTTGCCAAAATCCAGATTTCATATCAAATTTTGAAAATATTTTTGAATCATAAAGCCTTTTTAGTAAATTTCGTTTATTAGGAATAGGATAACGAATCCATTCTAAAACTTTGTTTAAAGTTTATAATTAATAACTAATCTTGGTGATCCTCTTTCTAATTATGCGGCGTTCATAACATAAAATGATGAACAAGACCATGGTGATTTAGAAGGTCTTATGAGCTTTTTTATCTAATAAATCTTGAATTTCTTTTTTACATTGAATTTCTAATTCATTATTCATGTGAATGGCTCTAGATTTTGAAGAAATATCTTTTTCATTAAAAAAAATTGTATATGGTAATTTTACAATATGTTTTTTTCTATTCCAAAAGGCATTAGAAATATCAGAACAAACATTTTTCTGAAATTTCAATTTTAGAGCTGTTATTTTATTTTGAATATTATTATCATTTAGTTGATTAATTATTTGAACATCATTTATTTCATTAATAAGATATTTGGTTTGTTGTGTTTTATAATTAAGGACATTAATAGTTGAATATGGAGGGGGTTCACAAAATTTAAATATAATTTCTTTTCTAAAAACATTGGTTCTTATACCCTCATCATGAACCATAAAAGGATATAGTTTTGTAATAAAAGGTGTTTCTAGAATTAAAGGATAAGAGAGATCTTTTACTAAAATTAGGTGAGTTTTATAACAGCAATCTTGATTATTACAAATATGAGCATCGAAAACTTTATAATTTACAATTAATTTTGTACCTTCGGCACCAGTAAGTCTATACACAGTTTTTTCATAGAATTGTGTGGGAAGAATTCATTCTTAAATACAATTCATATCAGCACCACTATCAATTAAGGCAGTTAAGTTGATTTTAAAATTATTTTTGACTAAAGTAATTTGAGTGTTCCATTTTTGAGAAACTTGATTATTTATAATTTTACCAATAGTTACCTTTTCAATTTTATTTTCTTCTTCATTATTAATTTCTATACTTTTGTTTTTAAAAGTAGAAGGTTTTTCCTTTTCTAAAATTAAAAGTTTATTTTTTATTTCTTTTATCTCTTGTTTTACTATTTTTAATTCTTCTTGAAGTTCTTGTATAGAAATTGGTTTTGCTTTAGTAAATCTTTCATATATATGTTTTAAATTAAAATTTTCATTATTAGCAGGAGTTATGTTATTGATTTTTTTAAGCATTTGCTTTATTAATAATTCTTGAGTATTTTTATCTTTTATAGAATCTAGAGAGTTTAAAAGATCTTTATCATCTTGTGACAAAACATTAATAGAACCACTAGTAATAACGTTGATCAAATTATTACAATGACATTTACCAATACATTCACATATATCAGAATCTTCTGAACTTGAAGTAGTATGTTCGAGAATATTTAAATCATTTGTTTGAAAATCAGATATACTTTCATCGGAATCTGAGTCAGTATTTAAAATAATTTTTCTTATTTGTTATTTCAAATCTTCAAAAACATTTAACTCATTTATTTTTGTTTTAGCATAACAATTATTAGTTGTATGACCATTACGCACACATTTATGACAAATAATAATATCTTTTGATTTTCTTTTAGATTTTTTATAAATTGGTTTATAAGGTTTTTTAGATTTTGAAGCATAATCTTTGCCCTTCTTATAATTTTCTGGAATATTGTATTTCTGTTTCTTAAAATATTTTGAAGATCTTTTCTTATATACTTTAGATTTTGAAGTGGACGGACCATTCAAAGGCTGATAACCATATTGTTGGCAAAAATTTCCTAATTCATTTTTACTGTTAATTCTGTCTTTTTTGAGCTTTTCTTTAAACCTAAGATCAGCACAAACTGCTAAATTGCAGTCCATCGAAGTTTCAAGTCTGGTCTAAAAAGTCCGTAAACCTTTTTTTTGGATTAATAGGCGCATAAAGTAGACGTCGACCTGCTTTTTTGGTCACTGCTACGTAACATAACAAGTTTCATAAGCCACATAAGCACTTGAAGTTGACGTGGCTTCCTTTTATATAATTCCATAGACTATTCTTTTGACCCCATAAATATCATCCTTAAAGTTTTGTGGAATAAGATTTATAATATCATCCTTTGATCCAATTTTGACTGTAACATTCGAAAGTATTGGTATGTTTCCATTTAACCCTTTATGCAAAACCTTTCACTTTGGTCCCTAGCTCACTATGTGTGACAATAGTCAAAATCGGGTCAAGTCTAAGCCGGTCAAGGTCAACGAGTCGAACCGGTCAACTCGATTAAAACCTTGTATGATAGGGTTTACATTATGTAATTACTGTATAACTCACTATTTTAATGAGAAAACACCACTTGGAAAGTTCATGTGTTTAAATTTCCTTAGCATTAGTGCTAAACAATGAACAAAAACAATAATACAATGTTGTATACTCATAGGGAGTGCGTAAGATCCTAAATCATGGCACAACGGGGTCTAAAGACCTTGCATTGCGAAGCCGAACACTCTCATTCATCACACACGAAGACACTCTTAATCGTTTTCACTCTAGCTCTTTGTATGTCAAATCTCTCCCAAATATCTCTAAGTATGTGAAACCTCTCCCACATATCTCTAAGTATGTGAAATCTCTCCCACATATCTCTAAGTATGTGAAATCTCTCCCACATATCTCTTTGTATGTGAAATCTCTCCAAGTATGTCAAATCTCTCCCAAATCTCTCTAAGTATGTGAAATCTCTCTCACATATCTCTTTGTATGTGAAATCTCTCCAAGTATGTCAAATCTCTCCCAAATCTCTCTAAGTATGTGAAATCTCTCTCACATATCTCTTTGTATGTGAAATCTCTCCAAGAATGTCAAATCTCTCCAAGTATGTGAAACCTCTCCCAAATCTCCCTAAGTATGTGAAATCTCTCCCAAATCTCTCTAAGTATGTGAAATCTCTCTCACATATCTCTTTGTATGTGAAATCTCTCCAAGTATGTCAAATCTCTCCCAAATCTCTCTAAGTATGTGAAATCTCTCTCACATATCTCTTTGTATGTGAAATCTCTCCAAGAATGTCAAAACTCTCCCAAATCTCTCCAAGTATGTGAAATCTCTCTCACATATCTCTTTGTATGTGAAATCTCTCCAAGAATGTCAAATCTCTCCCAAATCTCTCCAAGTATGTGAAATCTCTCTCACATATCTCTTTGTATGTGAAATCTCTCCAAGAATGTCAAATCTCTCCCAAATCTCTCCAAGTATGTGAAATCTCTCTCACGTATCTCTTCGTATGCGAAATCTCTCCAAGTACGTCAAATCTCTCCCAAATCTCTCTGAGAACGAGGAATCTCTCTCAAATCTCTCTCGAAATCTCTCCCAACTTTCTATAATCACTCGGGCATCCCGACCCTCGAATTTGGCGAAAATAACCCAAGAACGGAAGTCTACGCGAAAAACGGACTCAAGGAAACGAACCCTCAGAACCGAAAGTACTATTCATGAACCGAACCGAAAGCACTATTCATGAGGGTCTGAACCGAAAGTACTGTTCATGAGCTGAACCGAAAGTACTGTTTATCCGAACCGAACCATGCAAGGAGGAAAGGTCCGAACCGAACCATGCAAGGAAGAAGGGTCCGAACCGAAAGTACTGTTCATTACTGTTCACTACAGTACCTTCGGTTCTAGCCTGCCTCGGACCGAACCCGCCTTCCGCTTCTCGCCTTCGCTTCGGACTGCATCGTTTCGGACCGAGCTTGTTCGCCTTTCGCCTCCCCGCCTCAGCCACCCGCGTCCGAACCTTCGCCCAAAGAACCGAGCCTCGGCCGAGATCCGAAGGGTCTCGCTGGGCAGCTCGGATTTCGCCTATTTTTACCTATTTTTGCATTTTAAACCCATTTTTGATTATTTTAACATGGGATTTTCACCCAAAACTTTATTTTTAATTATAAGACCCCTAAATTAATGATTTAATCACATTTTAAGGGTAAAATCTTATTTAAAAAGGAGTTGGTAAAGTACAAAAAGAAGAAGTGTTGACCTTACCTTAGTTATGACGCAAGCAACCCCCTCACCCACTCCATGATAACCCACACTCCTCTCCACCATACCTTGTACCTTTTATTCTCTTTCACAAGTAACCCCCACAATCTAAGGGCTGACCATACACCCTCTCTCCTCATTCTCTTCAATCACTCTCAAAATTCACCAAGAATGAACTCCAACTCTTTCTCTCCAACTTCTCTCTCTAACTCACGATTTCAAGACTAATCATCAAGTGTTCTTCCACTCTTGGTAAGTGTAATCCACCCTCCTTGTGATTCTCACACTTCATTCTACTCAAATCATTGATAGCTCATACAAACTCCATAACTATCATGCTAGATTCTCGAAATCTTCAAGACATTCCAAGTGTCCTTGAGTTAAGCACCTCCATTCTTCATCAATCATCTACTGAAAACACTTAAGGTGAGTTCATACCCCTACATTTTCATGTTTTCTTAAGTTTTTAGGGGGGGGAATGCAAGTTAAAACACCAAGAACATAACTAAAATTTTCTAACAGCTTTCATCAGAAAAGTTGGACTCCATTCACGGACTGTTTTGGACACCTTAAACATTTTAGTTTTCAAAACTGTTTTAGGTGCATGTAGTTCCACTTCTTAGCTTTAAAATGACTACTTGCACATCTCCATATGATTTTTCTACAATTTATGGTGATTTTTACAAAACTTCCTATCATTTCAAACACCAATCCGGACCAGTCTGTGATTATGGACTTTTTCACCTAAGTTACAGGTCATTAAAAATCATGATAAAAATTATGAGTAAACTAGACACATTTTGGGAACTCCCAGAATTTACGGAGTTAGTTTTCGACTTCGTATGATTTTTCTATGAATTTTCGAAAACAGTGTAGAAAGGCTGAAAATTTGTTAACAGCTTGTAATTTTTATAACACTTTGTATTATGTTGAGCAAAGTGTATAATGTCAAGTTCTAAATATTGAATGTGTTACCTTGTTAGTCTATCATCATACTGAAGTATAGGCATATATGATAAGATTATTCATTTATTTGGAACAAGTATATTAAACCATAATGAGCATAGTTTATGAATTTATAACATTAAAGTTTTCATAGAAGAATTTTTACATATTACAAACGTTTTGGATAAACTACAATAGGTATAGTTTATGTATCATTACCTCTTAAACATATTTATCAAAGGTTTTCCGTTTAGTTCACGTAAATTTGTTAATGAATAAATTTGTGAGTCATTCCCTTCGGGTTACTTCCAAAGTAACAAAACCAAAAAGTCCTGTAAATTGTAACCAGAGTCTCTTGTAAGGAGAACGTAATAGTTGTGTATAGATCTATATTGGGTTTGACAAACCCACACCAGAGCTGCTCGCTACAGCTAGACCGGCAGGTCTGTGGTGACAAGTGTCATTTAACGGCGACGCCTGAAGAACGTCGCATTACGAGGCCACCCAAGTCAAGTATGGTTATAATAGCTCACATGTGGTATTAACAATCATAAGATTTACGGGTTCTAACTTTAAATTAGCGAGTCATGTCCATTTAGCTCACTGAAATTACTTTAAGTATGGAAGAATACTTATACGCCTTCATATCAAAAAGGGTATTATGTATTTAGGACTACATAACTTTGTAAGAATATATCGGATTTCCTGGAACAATTATACAACTTCTTGTCAAGCTTTTCATAATTATATACAAAAACTTATGAACTCACCAACCATTGTGTTGACACTTTTTCAAACTACTTGTATTCTCAGGAAATCGCTAAACAGGTAACAAAGTACTTTTGAGGATGGGACGTTGAGGCGTCAAACTTATCATATTTTGTTAACATATTGTAATTGATTTTGAAACATGTAATCCATACATTGATGTAACTCTTTCAATTATATATATGTTGGTTGTGTTTACTTTTATCACTATTGCCATTGTTGTTATGATACTACACATGAAGTCCTCCACTCCCAGACGTTTCCGCCATCCTTGGTTCGGGGGTGTGACACTATGTAGGGCGTACCCTATGGGTACGCTGAGCATATTGGCTCTTCGGTGGATCATGGATGCACCCACATATGTTGGGCGTATGTGGGAGAACGTGGGGCATACTCCGGCCAGCTAAAAACCCTAATCTTTAGGGTCCATATATAAGCTCATTATGTCCCTTGAGCCTTGCCTCTTATCAGCCTCCATATCTCATAAACCCTAATCTCGACCCTTAGCCACCATTTTAGTGTTCTTGAGCTCTAGTGAAGGATATTAGTGTTTTCTTGTGCATTTTGAAGAGATAGAAGGTCATTGAAGATTCATTGCTTGGAGTGGAGCTTAGAGATCCAGAGTTGTCACCTCTTTTGCAAGCTATTGAAGGTAAAAAGTTCTTAGCTTGACAACTCTTTGTGTAGATCTAGTTTGGGGTGATACATGGCTTATTTTAGTCCCTTTAGTTTGTCCTTGTGAGTAAAGGTTACCCTAGGAGCTTAGCCTCTAGATCTAGATGTTTTAGAGGTCCCTAATGCATAAAAATGTCACCTTGATGGGTTTTAAGCAACCATGCAAAGTTGATGTCTCATTATATGGAGCTAAGATTCTAGAATTGAACCTTGGGGTGTTTTTAGCCATGCAGAGGCTTAAATCCTTCGACTTTATGGGTTAGGACCTTAATATGATGATATTTTGTGGATTGGATGATAAGTTCTGAAGTGATTAAGTTGTTTGGCCAAAGGTTTGGGACCAGGCCAGTATACGGGGCGTACTTCTGGGTATGATGAGCATACTGGCTGCGAGCCCGTTTCCGAATTGATCGTGTATGTAGGGCGTACAAGCCTGGTACGTCGAGTGTACGCTAGACTAGGCCAAAGGAGTTATGGACTTGGTTCTTTAGGCTATGTTTCGTTTGGGCTTAGCCCTTTAATTCCTATGGATAATTTCTGGACTTTGGGCATTCCTATATTGAGCCATATTGGGATTTGGGTGCCATCTAGGAAATTGGGCCTTTAGGGAGCAAATGGGTTGGACCTTGATTTTGGGCCAAGTAGGAAAAAGGGTAAAATAGTCTTTTACCCTGGATGTTGGACAAGTGAGCTAGACTCTTGATTTTGTAAGACCTAGTTATTAATTGGGTATTATTGATGATGTTAGCACGATGATTTTCCAGATCGGAAGACCGAGACTTTATCTGAGAGACTCAGTAGCCTGAGGTGATTTTCCTTACTATGTTTACCGGGTCGAAGGCACCTATTTCGGCCCATGGTTTATTATGTTTAGGATGCTAGTTGTCTATATGACTCTTGCATGTGTTATGTATTTATATGTATACCGCGTGGGACCTGATGATTGTATTGTATGTTATTTATCTTTGTGATTTTTGCATGTATTTATATGTTTGTATGTATACCATGCGGTGCCCGATGCCAGGCAGGCTCTGATGACTGACATATCTGTTCCGAGTGGCGTCTAATACCGGGCGAGGCCCGTTATATGTTTGATATGTATGGTATGTGGTATTTTGGGGAACTCATCAAGCATTGTGCTTACGGTTTTTAGTTTATGTTTCAGGTACTTCTGGTTCGAAAAGGAAGAGTCCAGGATGATTATAGTGCACACACACCATATTGTTCCGCATTTTATATTACTCTGATGTACTAAGATGTTTATTGATACACTCTGATTTACTATGGTTTTATGATGTGGTTTTGGATAATGGTTTTACTAAATTAAAAATCAAAATTTTTAGTCTTAATTTTTGGGACGTTACATTGATCATGATCGTTTTGTCAAGGTGAACTGATTGGGTTAATTTGATTGTTCTTCAATCTTATGAAAACTGTTTTAGGAACGTGAAGATCATTTCAGCTCATGAACGAACACGATATTGGTTGTGTCGATAACAGAAAATCATTCACCGATGGAAATGAGTCACATCGCCTAAGGCCAGGACATGTAACAAATCACAAGCTATTGTTTTACAATAATCATCTAGAATAAGAACTTCGTACTCATGTTTTTGTTCATAGAGGTTATTCTATCGTTGGGTCTTCTTCATCATTTAATAATACAAAAAGGTCAAGTTCTTCGTCTTCATTGAGTCTACCTCGGGCTCAGGTTATAGGGGACAACGTCCAAGAACTAGTTATTTCTGAAGATCTTGTAGAAAATGTTGTAGTTGATTGAAACGATGGTCTTGATGTCTACTAGACGGGAATGAATTCATCGTTCACAAGGTTTTAGAGATAGACATTGAGGGTGAGATTGGGTTTAGAGATAATCGATTGAGCAACATGTCACATTTTTTGTTTGGGAAAGCGATTTTGGAACGTCAATTGCGTCAAATTGTTGTTGATTTTATCAAATTCTTATCGATTTAGAATGTTCTTTGATGAAATCGGTTGTCAATTTCATTAAATTTGATGTTTATTTCATTAAATTGATGTTCTTTACATACAATGGAAAAATAGAAGGTCGATTATTTAAGTAAGAGAAAGACAGTGGAAGAAAGAAGGAAGAGTTGAGGTTTTGTTGCTAAAATGTACATGTTGCGTGTTGTACATGTTAGAGATTAAATGGATTGAATAAGCAGGTTGATGTCGTACACGTCAACTTTTTTCCCCTATAAAACCAAAAAAAAGGACCATTTAAATCTGAAGTTTAATCTTCGATAGATTACAGTATCATTTTCCTAATAATAATTAACTCCTAGAAGATCAAATATTAAACTACAAAAATTATCCAAATGATTTATAAACTTTTATGGTTGTGATTTATAATTGTATATATTTTACGCAACGCATCGAAAAACTCAATGTATCATTCTTAATACTCAAAAGAATAGTAATGTTATTTTTTTGTCAATTAAAATTATTTTATTTTCTAAATTTTGTTAAACTAATATTTCACAACCGGCGATATCAAGAAAACCATTTGTATAACTTACGAAAAAGATAACAATAAACTTGACACGATCCACCAAATTCACAACCAATTTTGAATATCAAAGTCACCTTATTTCTTCCCAAATTCTAACATACCTAGTCCTATGGATTTATATAGTGTGTCCATGTTTTAGTTATTTTGTTATGATAGTAATACCATTAAGTAATCAAGTTATTGCACATAACTAGAATTGTTATGCTAATTGTGGGATAGTTCTCTTGTTTACTATTAATATCATTATTGGTGTTTAAAGAAATTTTGTGCTAAGCTTTCAATGTATCAAATCAAACTTTTATTTTCAATTTTTGTGACCGAAGGATTAGAAACTTTTTCTCCAATTAAGCACTAATTTGTTTAGTCATTTGATTTGATTTTTGACTCCCATTCATGCATGCTTTATACTAATTGCATTAAACATTGGTAAGAGGCCCCTCCATATTAAATAATGTATGCAACTATATATGCATGTTACCAACAAGATTCTACTGCTTTAACTCCCACTCAACTGATACTGAGATCACAAATGAAACGAAGATACCTGCAGATTCAATGCATACACCTGAAGAAAATATTAATATCCTGTAATCGACTATTTAACTTTAATATCTTTAATATTTTGTATACATTCTTTATTCTTTTCATGGAATATTGTTTCTTATTTCGCCATGTGACATGTGTCACTCAAAGTTTTAATATTTTATGTTTTTATCCATTTTAAACCTTGCATATAAAAAATTGTAACGGGTTTTGTGCTTTTTACCTTTTAGCTATTCGATGGGTTTTGTGCTTTTTACCTTTTAGCTATTTGATGCAGTCAAACTTGATAAAGCTTTTGAATGGATAATATACATTTAACTAATATGTGGTGTTTTTCAACTAAAAATTTAAAAAGGAATATTGATGATTAAATAAAACATCAAGCTAAAAGGAATTTGAATGTTAAAAAATTATTCAAACTATTCGTTGAGTGGGTGATATGGACCTTCACAGCAAAACGAAGAACATCACTATTCTTGTTAGCAAGGTTAAGGCTCTTGCCTTTCATTGACTAAAAATTAAAGTTAGGAAAGGTTGTATGTTAAAATGGGATAATTAGTGTTTAGATCCGAAGGCTGAATGTTTTAATGTCTTGTAACCCTAGCTTCTCGTTATGTATTGAACTATAATATTTTTATAAACAAGAAATATAAGAAACAAAAATTATGTTTTACTATGAATTTCAATTCAGCCTAACGATTGTAGATCCAGTTAAAGCAATGCAAAATTAAAATTTGCTACTCAAACCGTATTATCTGTATCAAACTACACCGCATAACGCAGTTTAAATCTTTCGCAGTGTGTTTTGTGATTTTGGTGTTAAACCGCATCACGCCGCACCACAAACACCCATACTTTTAACAACTGTTTTTATATTTCTATTAAGAAACTGTGGACGCACCTTTTATGTGAGTAAAGTTAATATTGTTGTAAATGTGCTTCTTAACCCTATTTTGCATGTAATTATTCTGTTGAAGCTAACGCAACCTTTTTATGAAAAGTGTTGAAAAAAAAAATAATAATAATAATAATAATAGTTGTGCATGGGAGCCGAATTTCTATTAAGCTGGTTAATTAATTGGTTATCAAGTCACACCATTAATTAGAAAGTTTTTCATCTAATTACTAATTAGGATGTTTGTGTCTTGTATTAAATAGGACACTCCATGTACCATAAGACTATAAATGAAGTCATTAAGATGTGTTTTTTATTCATTCAATCAACGTTTTATGCAACCATGTTTCAACTTTCAAGTTTTTTTGTAACCTTCTATTGGAGGTTTATAATGATTTTTCCACTTTTTAATTTTCCGCTTTATATCTTGGTGTTACTTTTTTTTTATTGTCTTATCTATAATATTTGGTGTACATACACAAGTTTTCCGTAGTATCTAATGAGGTTCATATAAATTTTGAATCATCAACAACATCAAAAGCATGAGACACTAGTTGTGGAGATCCATATTAGGGGTGAGTTCGGTTGAGGAAAGATGAACAGTTGATTCTTAACCTTAACCAAGAATAAAAAGAACCCATGCATAGTCGTATAAAGTTTGCTTAATTTGACCAAACATCTATACCAAAGTCTTTTTGGAAGTGGAATTGCTTTTCCAAGGGTAAATCTCTTCTTAATAAAATATATCTAAATTCTAATTTGACGACATCTGGCACGGCACTAGGGATACCAATGTCTCAAAAAGAAGATGACACCATAATGGAAATTAATAATATATAGGAAAGGATGTAGAAGCAAGTTGGTTGAAAATAAGAAATTTCCCTAAAGTCTAAACGAATGCATAGGATGTCAATTTTCACTATGCTTATTTAGGCCTACGGATATGGAATTAGAAGCTAATGTATTAAATAGTTGGAGTTGTTAATTTTTTTTCTCAATAAGAGATGTAATACTTTGACTATACATTTAATTAGAGAGCAGATTATTTGTACTCTAAACTTAAATTTCATATGATTATATCATATGTGGACATCACCTATTACAAGGTACGTACGTACCTCTCTCTATATATCTTAAAATGACAAAACCGCAAAACGACGACAAAACCAAAAGGAATTACATTACATGACTGTAGATGAATATTGTCTGATAAAGAAAAGCATGTCGATATTCATGCATTTCTTTTTGGAACCTTGTACAATTAACCAATACAAATTTGATTTAATGATGCATGCATGATCGAGTCTAGTCACTACTCACTAGTGGTATATATCTATATTTAATTACCTTTACTTACGTAGATAGGTGGAGATTTTAAAATGATCATCGAATTAGTTTTATTCGTAAATGCTATTCTTCGAGTAACCCCACCCCACATGCAGTCTGTCACAACCCAAAATTAGTCACGTATAACTCAGATACACAAGAGTCTGCTAGGTGATTAACGTTCATGGAAATTGAAACTGCATGCATATTGACTAGAAGTTGACATAAAGCCGAGAGTTTTGACTGGAGAAGAATGCATTCATAGCCTAGGTGGTGGTTTTCTTTGAGAAGAGTTGGACATTGATGTAGAAACCAATTCAGCCGGTTTTTGAGGTGTTGGTTTGTATGTCTTAACTGGTTTAGTTGGTGGTTTAGTTCTTCCAAATGCCTCTTCTTCCGTTGCCTCGACCTCTTGGCTGATTCACGATTGGAGATCATCCGTGCAAGCCTTGGTTGATCACTGGAACCTGAACCGGAGTTAAAGTGGAGGTCCGACTCGAGGAGGGAAAGCATCTCATGGATTTCAACCGGGTTCAACTCACATGACGTCATCATGTATATGATATGTTTTGAGGCGGGAGGGAGAAAGGGAAGAATGGAAGGCGTTGGAGCCACGTATTTATTGACGAAGAAGTAGTTGGTGCGACTTGGGAGTGCCATGTGGGATCCACTAAATATTTGGGATATCCAAATTCCAATCCAATCACTTTTACATTCTGGAAATTTCAGTAGATCCATGTTTTAAAGTTGTTTTTAATTTTAACCTTACAAGTTTTTTTTGGCACTTTGATTCTTTTTTAAGCAGTCAAAAAATATAATGTTTGGTCACTATAAAAATAATATGTTTTTTTTTTTGTATTGTTTGTTGATATCAAACATAATAGACAGAGAAAATGCCTCCCATAAAAAAGAATTTACATACTTGTACTAATAAATAATTAAATAGTAAAAATACTTGTATGTTACTATTTTTTTTGTCTCGACTCTAGAATAAAGAAAAAGGACGAACTTTTTTTGGCAGATACATGTCGACAGTGTAAAAGGGAAGAAAAAAGGAGCACATGTTATGATGTCAGTCGGCAGGGTGAAATCAACGGCAAAAATTAAGCTTAATCACTAAGAAATAAGAATCAACCTCGACACAGTAAAGTACACTCAACTAGATATGCAAAAGAGCCAAGTTACTCTTATCTACTCAACATCAGCTCCTTAAAAGCTTAACTCGATATCAATTTTAAACAAACCCAAATCGAATTCAAACTTACTTAATATTAGATTTTTTTTTATAATATATATTAAAATAAATAAATATTTAATAAATACTTATACAAGCAAATCCGATCCCGTAAAATTATTAACAAGTTGATCTTGAGATTTGTAAAACAAACGGAACTCAAAGCTAGTAAGGCACAAGTCTTGTAATTTTTAATAAAGATTTTTTTTTTATACATGTAAATAACAATTTATCTACTAAAAGTTTAGAAACAATAGCAAAATTAATTCTAACAAAGAGTTGATGTATCATGGCATAGTTTTAGGGTTAAGAGGAGGTTTTGTTGAAAATGACAGAAGCATAGTTGGCAATGGTTGATTCTGGTGATTGGCGGAGTCGTCCAATCACCGGGTACAATTCAGAAGAACGAAGGAATTGTCTACAGGGTGGATGTTGGCACATCTTTGCTAACGAAAACAAAGCTATTTTTAGAGGCGACTCAGTAATCGCATCTCTCCTGGTTGGGTTCAGAGCAACAACAGAACAGTCCGACACCAACTTCAGCAATGCCTACAACACATCAATCAATCAATCACTCTCTTTCTTTTTCACTTAATCCAAAAAAACAGGTTAATTGCATTTTTGGCCCCTAGATAAACCTAAAGGTAAGACAACTTCAAAATTGCAAAATGTAACTGAATATATAATAATATTGAAACTTTATGATATATATACCTGCATTGCTCCTTTAGAGACAATATCCTGACAAAGTTTGTTGGAGTTGCGCACGAGATTACTGAGAGCACCAGATGCGTTCGCTTTAGTTTTATCGTCCTCTTCTGCTGACATCAGCAAACTAGCAAGTTGAGGTATGCATTTTCTCAGCTCTTCATAAAACATCTCATTGTGGTATGCTGCATTACCAATCTATAAATAAATACACAAATAAAAAAACGTCAGTTTACATACAAAAAAAATATGCAAAATTAAAAATGGCAACTTACTGCAAAACAAGCAAATTTACGAGTGCGTTTGTCCCCATCAGAGCACCGATCAACCAAGAGACTGATGATTTTGTGCTTTGCCTGTAATATGTATGACACATATCATTTATCAGACGGAAGTGTTTTTAATTTTATTACCAAAAAATAAAATAATGATACTTGCCAATAAATCATAAAAGTAGGAGCTATGTCGACACATATTGCCAATAGCACTGCAAGCTTTGGCACGAACATTTGGATCTTGGTGTGTTAGAAAGTCTTTTAAGAGATGTAAGATATTTGCTCCATGTATGTGCTCATAAAAAACCTGCAATGCATTCATCATATGTTTTGGAATATATATATATATATATATATATATATATATATATATATATATATATATATATATATATATATATATATTTCTAAATAAGATACTAAATATATGATATGTAATATTTACCTTATCCATACGGGCCAAGTCTGAAATGATCATGAGAATATCTAGAGTAACTTCTCGTGGTGATGAGGAGTCAAGCAGCCTTCTCATTTTGTTTGGATCCAAGAGACCTCTTTCAAGGAGTTGAACAACAAGTGATCTATGAAGAGTCATTTTGGCTAGAAATGCAACGGCTCTTGCAGTGTCTTTTAACTCCATGTGTTCCAAACACTGAATTATTTGACCCGGAATTCCTACCTGTTATGTAAATTTAAAAACAATCATCACATGATTCATTTGACTAAGAAAATTATTAAACTTTTGGGACCAAAGTTGCAAAAATCAGCTATACTCATGGACCAAAAGGTCTTTTTACTTGGAATGGGGACCAAAACATTTCAAGGACCTCAAGTAAGGCCCAAAATGCAAGAGAAAACATGTTTGGACCAAAATTGCAAAATTCAGTTACACTTGGGGAAAAAATGTAATTTACTCTGCAATTAACGAAACTAAAAGTACACATCCTTCAAACTTGAAGGACAAAATTGTAAGATATAAAAACTGACCTCAGAAAGGATTTGAATGTATTTTCCCATGCTTGCTTCAATGGCTCTAACCATGTCCTTGTCATCAGCAGATACCTTCCCTCCAGGAGATCCCATATTTAAAAGATAACCATTATTCACCGAAGCAGCAGCAGCAGATACAGCTGAAGAAGAATTCGGCACATTTTGTACAGCCACAAACGGAAACGCCAAAAGATCGATTACCGCGTTCACGGTATCCCTGATTCCATTCCGACCTCCACCAGGTCCACCCCAACACCTTATACCCTTCAGATGAACAACCGATATCAAATCAGACACAACTTTCACATGCTCTTTTCTGAGCAACACCTGTCGAAACGTGGAACTGCCACCTGGCAGACACTGGCATAGAGACGAAACCGTCCATACAACGCCGACTGGAGATAACCCGATCTGATCGTCTAATTGATCATTTCCTAATAAATCAACAAGAGTTTGGGGGATTCCACTCGCGCATAGCTGTTGAATCGCTAAAGGCCCACCCCAACGTAGTCTGGATTCCAACAGACCGACACAACCATCTCTGATTCCATTCCAATACGAGAGCTTCCCTCTCATTCCATTCCCGTCTGGGGTTGAAATCCTGAGGTAATCACAAAGAGTAGCACTCCGTGGTATTAAAGGCACGGCGATTTCGGAAATTGATGTTTCAACAGAAGGAGAATTTTCGAGGGACAAAATGGATGCGAGTGCCAGCATGGCGGACATGGAATGAGATTGAAATGAATTTTGAATTCGATCACATAAAGAGTAATGGTGTGCGAGGTCGGAAAGGCGAGAACGTTGTTTTTTTGGTGATGATGTCAGCATGAATAGAGCTGAATTTCTTCCGGAAGATTTTAAGGATTGTGCGACTGCTGAAAGTACGAGGCATGAATGGCAGATTAGGGCATGTGGATTTGGTAATTTGTTTTTCAGATTATTTTGGTCTCCTGTTTGTTGATCTCTGTCGAAAGAAGCACAAAGTGATAATATGGAAAAGATTTCTGAAATTATTGTGTTATCACCACCTCCACTCACGACTGTAGTCACAGGTAAAGAACTAGGCAAACCGCATAAAACACCGGTGACTGAGGTATTATGCAAACAGCACCTTAAGATGATCTGATAAGAAGAAGAAAAAAGTTAGATTATTATGTAACAACTTGTTTTAACAAGAGAAAAGATTATAAATAAATAAATAAATAATCACCTGAATACCAGAAGACCATGCAGCAGCCTCTGCGCGTTGGCGAAGACAATAATAAAAAGCAACTTGTACAGCTTTTGATCCAAGAAATGCTCGTGTGACTACATTCACAATCTTTTCAGAAGCCCCACCAATCAACGGTTTAGATTCATCTTCATTAATATTAATCCGATCCAACGAGTGTGAACGGATGGACCTCAATGGAAATGGATTTTCTTTCTCTTTAGTTGAATGAATCTCAGATGCATCGATTAATGACCAAATCGCCCTGCATGCTTCACAAGCAGCACGGATCAGATTTGAAGACCCGGACATGAGACTTGTGCCACAAGTAACCAAGCATGAAACCAAAGTATCTAAAACCCCTGATGTTTTGGCATGATCAAGTATCTCTTTAAGACCTTCGTTTGCTGCTGCCACATCAGCACGCTTGGTGGCTGGGGATGCTTTGAAACCTTGTGCTACTCGAGATACAATAATTGTGATGCAAGCAATGGACTCATACACAACTCTTCCTGAAGCATCTTCTGTGTTTTGAGAAACCTACAAGTAACAAAAGTCAGGGTTGTTTCATTTCTACTTGAGAGCAAATCGCACATAAAATAGCAACCTACTTTACCCTCTTTACAAATATATATGACATTGTACTTTACTTTAAGGTGAAAAATTATAACCTCTTTATAGAGCTCCACTATAGCAACCCAATGCCTGATATATGAATCCCCAAAACCACCACCACATGTATCCAATAGCTTCTTAATAACTGAGAAACACTGCAAAAAAAAAAAAAAAAACAGAATTAATCTTTCAAAATAAATGTATACCCTAGTTCTTTTTGCAATTTATAACAAACATTAAGCAGTAAAGTACCTTTAGCAACAAGTCATTATAATCTGATTTTTTTATATGAAGAAGATTGGCAGTGAAGCCTATAAGTTCCCAAAATATTTCATCAAGCACCCCTGTAGAATTAATAGCAGCTGCAGCAACTAAGTTTGAAAGAATTCTCAGGGACTGGTTTGAAGTGACAGCATCTTCATCCCTGAACAATTTTGTAAGTCATTTTTTTAAACTTAATAAAATATATGTGTGGAGTTTTAAAATTATAAAAAAATTCACCTGCACAACCGGTTTTTGAGAGGCAACAAGATAACTGATAGTGCTTCATTATCTTGGCCAATTAACTTGGCACCCTTAACAGTGCGAGAGTTATTTTCCAATTTGTCAAGTACCTGACAACCTGAAATAAGTATAGAAACTCAGACAAAATATAAAAATTATAATATGGAGAGAAAGGTAAAGTTTACATTAACTTGTGATTCATAAAAACAATTTATACTCTGTAATCTTAATCTACCTGACTGTATATTGTCATTTTCTGTGACCCTTTGAGACTCTGGTTGTGGTGAAACACAGTCAATAGTTGAGTGTTGACCAGAAGGTTGACTATTTTCATCTATAGTTGCAGGAGATCGGTTTTTGCCTGCAGTAAGTTCAAGTAAGCTAGTTAGGCTCATTTAAGATCAGGAGGGTAAATTTGTAAATTTTCATTGAAAGCCTACTTTCTGGACTTGCAGGGGTCAAACCAGTTGACTGTACATATTTTTCCCCTTTCCAAGCAGCATCACATCCTCTAGCAGCAGCAGTTTTGGCACGAAGCTCCTTGAAAAATTACATTATATTTGAAATTTTAATTTTTGCACAAAGTGTTACAAGAATTAAAAGGGTCTGTTTCGTTGGAATGGAATGACAAAAGATAACTAACCCTAGCCTCAACATCTTCAAAAGTTTCTGCAACAAATGGATGATCCAGAAGACGTGGCCATGTTAACCTGTAATGAGGATCCTACTCTCATAATTATGACACACAGTTAGAAGTTGATGATAAATAAACTAAATTGAATATAAAAACTAAAACTATCACAAAGATTGTGTTGAATATACCTTATTAAGCAGACCCTTGAGAAAGTTTTTGAAATTTGAACTCATGTTGTCTGGATATTTCACAGGATCCTGGAAGTATATCATAAAGCTTGAATTTTCAATTTTGTATATCTAAAACTATATATTTTCAAAATGAATGTGGTTTAAAGAACACATACCTTGATGATATGCCTAATAAGTGCATATACTGAATTTGTGTAAAATGGAGGCTGGCCCACAAATAACTCATACCTGAATATAATGTTTTTTATCAGCTAGCTTATAAATTTAGATAAAGAAGTCTGATAATGTGTTGTTTCTTTTTTATTTAGAGCAATAAGTATAAGTGCATATATTTTACATATATTCTTTCCATAAAATCAATGTACTTATATTTCTTTAAGAATATAGCCAATGTAAACATCGTTTATCTGGAGTTCTGGACAGCAGTTAATGGAGAAAAAACTTACAAAATAACCCCAAGGGACCACAGATCAGCAGTATGGTTGTAGGGTTGTTCTCTTACTAGTTCTGGAGCCATGTACAAAGGAGTACCTGAAAGAAATGAATGCAATAATGATTAGAGAAACCATAAAGAACTAAAAAACAATGAACTGACACCTACAAAAAGTCTGGTAAAGATGGCATAAAAAGTTGTTGTACCTTTTATCGAGCGTAAGACAACTGTATTTGTGGACATTGCTCTTGCAAACCCAAAATCACAAAGCTGTTTCATATGCAAAAGAGGAATCACAAAGCTGTTTCATATCAAATGAGTGGATGAGTATAATAAGTTGTTTTACCTTAACAACACCCCCAGCACAAATCAAGATGTTTTGTGGCTTCATATCACGATGAATAATACGGTTGGAATGCAAGTAATGCAAAGCTCTGACCTGAAGATTTTTAGAAGGTATAAAAAAACATTAAAGGATATTAAGATCATATAATTTCAATATAGAACTGTTAATTTAGGAAAAGTACCAACTGTTTTGCAATTTTCTGAACTTCTTCTTCAGGAAGGCATTTATCATCCTCAAGAATCTCAAATAGCTCACCCTGAATAGAAATGCATTAATTCAACAACAGGTAAATCTTACCATCATCAATGGATTCTTTACAGTGACACACTTTTTTTGCTTTTATATGATATCAAGTTATCAACTAGTATGTATGAAAGCAAATCAAAACAGAGTTGCAGGAGAGAAAACAGAGTTAATTACTTGAGCAAACTCAGTGACAACACAAAACTCCTGTGGGGTTTCAAACGAATCCAGCATCTGAATAATATTCTCATGCTTTAACTTCCTTAAGATCTGCAAAAAGTAGGAACCATAATTGAGCAACAAATACACAAACTAAAAGTATCGAGAATAAGGTAAATACCTCAATTTCTTGTCTCAAATTCTGAATGTCCTTTTCACTTTTCCCATGCTTAAGTATAAATTTCATTGCAACAGTCTGACAAGTGGGACAAATAATATTAATATGATAACATTAATACAATTGACATATCAATAATTCTATAAAGCAAAGCTGCATATACCTGGCCAGTATACTTTCTTCTTCCCTTGTATACTTTACCAAATGACCCTTCGCCTACAAGCTCTATCACATGATAATTCTCCACTCCCATCTCTAGATCTTCAAATTCTGTTGTTAAGAGTAATTATGAAATGCATAAATTAATCACCAAATAACTTATAAACAGCGGTTTGTTTCAGTTCGGAAAATATTTGGAAAGACGCATAAAAAAAAGTGAGATGAAATTAGTATGCATCAAAGTAAGGTAACAGAAATCAAGCATTTATGCAGTATCCTGATGGCAACGATTAAGAGAAAAACCACAACCGAACAACGTGGACTAAAAACTAAAATGCAGACAGAGCTTGATTTAGGGTTCGCCATCAAGCTTTTGGGACACACCTAACCGTCGCTGGTAGTATTGAAGGGACGAAGATCAGGAATTAAGAGAAGCGTCTCTCTTATTGTTATTTTGGGATTAGGGTTTCAATTTTTCAGTGTAATGGGACAGCGGCAGAATTATTCAAGCTGGAACATGCGAAAAAACGTACCACAATGAACCGAGAAGTTGAAGTTGAAGCTGAAGCCGAACGAGAAGTGAGATCTGAAGAAGCTTCTCAAATGGCGATGATAAGTTTTTCTATAAGACGAATAATGACATCTGTAGGATTTGAACTGAAGTGATACTTTTCCCGCTCGTTATTCGAATTCCAAATGTGAACCTAACGGAATCAAATTGCATAAAAAATGTTATTAGTGTTAAAAGATAGGTTTTCGTTAATAAATTTGGGTAATGGCACAAAATACATTTTTTTTATATAGAAATTCGATTTTGACACTGTATTTTTTTGTGTCAATTTTAACACTGTGTTTTTCAATTTGTTACATTTCTGACCACTTGACCAGTTAACCAGGTTACATGCTGACGTGTTAAAATTGATTTTTTTTTCCACAAAAAACACTAAGTTTTCACTTTTTTTCGATTTTGACACTAAGTTTAATTTTTTGTTTCAATTTTGACACTATGTTTTTTTTGTTCCAATCGAACATCATTTATCAAATTTTGTTCAATTTTGTTTATTTTCCATTTGAAACCGTATAAATATATTTTTTTATTACATTTTAAACCGTATAAATATATTTTTATTACATTTTAAACCGTATAAACATATTTTTTTCGTTTAAAAACCACATTTTTATTTAAATACAAGGTGTTTTTTTTTTCCTTACATTCAAAGCATTAGTTATATCATGAGAATCAAACTAACCATAAGCTTCTAATAACATGTAAAAATTTGATGGGTTGCAAACTTGATATCCGAGTTTTAATCGACTACACGCCTCCAAACCTCCAAACACATTTTAAAGTTGCATATTTAATATAAAATACAATTTTTATATAACTAATACATATTTATACATAAAAATATGGTTTGAGTGTAAAAAATATATTTATACAGAACTATGGTTTTTAAATGAAAAAAAACATATTTATACGGTCTAAATGTATTAAAAAAATATTTATACGGTTTCAAATAGAAAATTGTCAACATTGAACAAAATTAGAAAAAATAATGTTCGATTTGGAACAAAAAAACATAGTGTCAAAGTTGAAAGAAAAAATTAAACTTAGTGTCAAAATCGAAAAAAAAAATGAAAACTTAGTGTTTTTTGTGAGAAAAAAATTTAATTTTGACACGTCAACATATCATGTCAGCATGTCACGTCATCATGCCATGTCAACATGCAACCTGGTTAACCGGTCAAGTGCTCAGAATTGTAACAAATTTGAAAACACAGTGTAAAAACTGACACAAAAAAAAACACAGTGTCAAAATCGAATTTTTGTGTAAAAAGAGCGTTTTTGTGTCATTTACCCATAAATCTTTGTGTTAATGATTTTAAATGTTAAGCGATTGTTTTGTTGGAACCTTTGAATTATTGTGTTGAATTATAAAAATAATTATTTTAGGCATTTGTATTATTTTTTGTTAAATAATTTTAATTATAAAAGAATATAAACACCATGCAAAATCCAAATTAACATAAATCAAAATTTATTTTCAATAATTTATAACGATCCTTTTGAGATAAATTAACAAAAACAACATCATTTTTTTATATCTCAAAGATTTCAAAGTTAAAAAACAGCATATTTGACATTGAATGTCAAAATTTTGCCCACTAACTTTTGAGCTTTGATCTTTCAAGATTGATATACAACAAACTTGGACAACTTCATAAAAATGACTTTTCAGAATTTTCATATGTTTTACATAAATACCCAATCATTTTTTTTTTTAATTTATTAACATTCTATGTATGAAAAAAATTTGTATGACATTTAGAGTTCTTTAAAAAAAATTTTAAAAAAAAAAAAAAAAAAAAAATCGCAGATCTTAAAGCTCCTCGAACACCAGCAACAATAGGTCTCAATTAAACGAATATGCGATGGACCACAGTGTGGTAACAGGCTTTGACGATTCTAGGGTGTTTCCTTAGGGTTCCGAACTTTTGAGGTAGAATGGTATTATCTCATGTACCCAAAATCGAATTTTGACCCCTATTTATATAGGGATGTGATTTGACACCCGAAAGATAATTACCAAATATATTTGTAATTATTTTGACTTTTCAAATCATTCTGGAATAGTCCATATTCTTTGTTTATAATTAATTGATTAAATTATTAATTAATTAACAAAACAAGTCCCTAATATAAATATATTTTTAGTTATGTTTTATTTTTGTTCTTGCGTGTAACCCAAAATGACATTGCTATTTATATTAATATTACCGGTTTGTTATGGCTATAGGCACTAATCTCCATCAGCTCCCACTTGCTCTTAGGCATCAACAATTGGGCGGTCAAATACTTACTAAGAACTACACTGAGTGGCAATCCAATGCAACTACTATTGTAACACCGTGAATTTAAAAAATATTTTTTCGCATAATATAAAAACATTTTCATTTAATTTTCATAAAACATCAAGTTTAAAACTCCAATCCATATCATACAAAATCCCAAGATCACATATCATAAAAATTCCATGCGTGTGTACAGATCAAGCCGGGGCCTTCCCACGGTCATCACTAGTACCTGAAACAAACAACACTAACACTGTAAGCACAAAGCTTAGTGAGTTCCCCAATATACCACACATAACACATATTAGCCACTCGAGGCTATAACTCTGTGGGTCCGTAGACCCTACTCTGTGAACCCACTGGTTCTAACTCTGGGAACCTTCCGGTTCCAACTCTATAAACATGCACATCATAAATCACATAGAAATGATGCAGTACAACACATAATATACATCTAGCATACAAATACTCTGTCACATAACTCTGATTACTTACTCAAGGTAAAGTATAGTGAGAAGACACACCTCGTATATCTCGACAACTCGCGAATCCTGGAAATCACTCGTGCTCGATCCTTCGAGCTATAATCCTCCTATAACATCATATATCTCTAATTAACGCTTTTACCACTAAGGTTGACTACCCTTATCAAGTTAACACTGGTCCACTATGGTCAACAGTCAACGGTCAACTTTGACCGGACTCGGCGAGTGCACTAGGGCGACTCGGCGAGTCTATACGTGTTCACTGACTCTCTAGGATCCTCTCCTGACACGTCGAGTACATCCCCAACTCGACGAGTCCCACCTGGCATGAATCGCGGGGCCACCACGACTCAACTCGCCGAGTCTCAAGAACAACTCGGCGAGTTCCAGCTCGACTCAGTCCACCTGTCAACCCTCTCTAACTCTCCCTGACTCACTGAGTCAACCCTTAACTCGGCAAGACCACTCGCTGAGTGGTTTAGGACAATCTTCATGCTACTCGCCGAGTCTGTTCTTCGGACTCGGCGAGTCCATGCCATGCATCAACTCAATCTCGCCTCTGAGGTCAGATCCGCTCCATCAACTCATAGATCTGGCCCTCCCAAGCTCATTCATCACGTAAAGTCACAGTCTTGGCTACCATGCAACACCTACAAAGCTCCTTTTGAAGAAATGACCTCTAAGATGGCAACCCTAGTCTCCAACCCAAAAGGAAGGACATAAAGCATGGCATTTGGGGCTCTCTAGACCTACTAAGGTCCAGATCTAGGTACCATATCCCCATGGGACCTCTCACACTCCAAACACAAGGCAAACAAGGCATGAAGAAACCCTAGATTTGACCATAACAACAAAAACACGAGAATAAGCTCTGAATGAAGAAGCTTCCTCTGACGAAATGGAAGTAGATCCAAGCTCCCCAACTCTCCTAGCTTGATTTTCCCCTTCCTTTCTTGCAAATACACACAAAATTGGTGAATAATGGCCTCTTATCTCACTCACAAGAACTCCCAGCTGTTTAGGTGCTCTCAAGGTCAAGGTAGTCGCAATGAAGGGCCATAAGGTCCTTTAAATAGGGCTTAGGACCGGGAAATTAGGGTTTCATTAAATAGCGCGGACTCACCGAGTCCATTCCTTGGATTCGCCGAGTCCAGACGCGAACCCGTGTCCAAATTCGCGATCTTACTCGGCGAGTCTAGGCTCCAACTCGCCGAGTTCTCCTCACAAATTATCAAAATAAATAAATGAACAATACCTGGGAATCCGGGCTGTTACAATTCTCCCCCACTAGAACTAGACTTTGCCCTCGAAGTCTCGCTCTGCAAATAACTCTAGATGCTGCTCACGCATCTCACGCTCCGGTTCCCAAGTCATCTCGGACCCCTTCCGATGCTGCCACTGAACCAAAACTAGGGGTACCTCCTTGATCCTCAGAACCTTGATTTTCCGATCTCTGATGGACACTGGTCTCTCAGCATAATTCAGGCTCGCATCCACCTGAATATCCTCTAATGGAACCACTGTCGACTCGTCGGTATACACTTCCTTAGTTGCGACACATGGAAAGTGTCGTGAATCTGTCTCAACTCTGCTGGCAAATCCAAACGATAGGCTACCCGACCTACCCTCGCAATCACACGGAAAGGACCAATATATCGGGGCCCCAACTTGCCCCTCTTCCTGAATCGAATCAGCCCTTTCCAAGGAGAGACTTTCAGGAGTACAAGGTCGTCGTCCTGAAACTCAAGCTCGGACCGGCGTATGTCTACATAACTCTTCTGTCGGCTCTGAGCGGTCAACAACCTCTGTCTGACCTGCTGGATCTGCTCTGACGTCTGAAGCACGATCTCCGTACTGCCCATCACCCGCTGTCCAACCTCTCCCTAACAAATGGGGGTCCGACACCTCCTCCCATACAACACCTCAAAGGGTGGCATACCAATGCTCGAATGATGGCTATTGTTGTAGGAAAACTCTGCCAAGGGCAAATATGCATCCCAGCTACCCCCGAAATCCAACACACATGCCCGGAGCATGTCCTCGAGTGTCTGAATCGTCCGCTCACTCTGACAGTCTATCTAGGGATGATATGCAGTACTAAAATGCAGTCTAGTACCCAACTCCTCATGAAACTTCTTCCAGAATCTGGAAGTGAAGCGCACATCATGGTCTGAAACAATCGAGATCGGCACCCCATGCCGAGATACCACTTCCCTCACATACACCTCCGCCAATTTCTCTGCTGAAGAACTCTCGCTGATAGCAAGGAAGTGAGAGCTCTTCGTCAATCTGTCCACAATCACCCAAATTACATCAACTCCTCTGGCAGTCCTTGGCAATTTGGTGCTGAAATCCATAGTGATCTGTTCCCACTTCCATTCGGGAACCTCCAATGGCTGCAACTTACCATGCGGCCTCTGGTGCTCGGCCTTAACCCTACGGCAGGTCAAGCACCTCTCAACAAACCACGCGACATCCCTCTTCATACAGGGCCACCAATACTCCTTTCTCAGATCCAAATACATCTTAGTGGCCCCCGGATGGATCGAAAATTTCAACCGATGCGCCTCCTCCATCAAAATGGTACGTGTTCCTCCCACAAACGGTACCCCAATACGCCCCTGAAATGTCATAAGCCCCCGACCATCGGTAACGAACTCTGAAACCAAACCAACAACCCGTTCCCTCTTCTGCATCTCAGGTTGCACAGCCTCGGCCTGTGCCCCACGAATGGCGTCCAACACTGGAGCTATCACGGTCAATCTCAACATACATCCCGCAGCGGGGTGCTCTACGCCCTGCGACTCAATGCATCGGCTACCACATTAGCCTTGCCTGGGTGGTACAGGATCTCACAATCATAATCCTTGACCACATCCAACCACCTTCTCTGACGCATATTCAGGTTGGGCTGATCCATCAAATACTTCAAACTCTTATGGTCCGTGTATATCGTACACCGAACCCCATACAAGTAGTGACGCCAAATCTTGAGGGCGAACACCACTGCCCCCGACTCTAGATCATGGGTGGGATATCTCGTCTCATGAGGCTTCAGCTGCCTCGATGCATATGCTATCACATGCCCTCTCTGCATCAGCACCGCTCCCAACCCCAAAATCGATGCATCACAGTACACCACAAAGTCCTCCATCCCTTTCGGGAGGGCTAACACTGGGGCTTCGCACAACCTTTGGCGAAGTGTCTCAAAGGAGGCCTACTGCTCGGGACCCCATGAAAAAGCAACACCCTTCCGGGTCAATCTGGTGAGTGGCACTGCGATCTTTGAGAAATCCTTGATAAACCTCCGATAATACCCTGCCAACCCCAGGAAACTTCTGATCTCGGAGGGTGACCTCGGCACCTCCCAACTCATCACCGCCTCAACCTTGGCCGGATCGACCAATATCCCTTCCTGGTTAACGAGATGTCCTAAAAACTGGACCTCCCGCAACCAGAAGTCACACTTGGAGAATTTGGCATAAAGCCTCTCCGATCTCAAAACTCCGAGAACCTCTCTCAAATGCTCCTCATGCTGCTCTCTAGATCTCGAATATACCAGAATGTCGTCGATAAATACAATCACCGACCGATCCAGCATCGGCCTACACACTCGGTTCATGAGATCCATGAACACTGCCGGGGCATTGGTGAGCCCGAAAGGCATCACCACAAACTCATAATGCCCATAATGCTTCCTGAACACTGTCTTCTGGACGTCCTCATCTCGCACCCTCACCTGATGATATCCAGACCTCAAGTCGATCTTGGAGAACCAAGATGCTCCCTGCAACTGATCAAACAAATCGTCAATCCTTGGCAACGGGTAACGGTTCTTGACCGTCAGCTTGTTCAACTCCCGGTAATCAATGCACATCCGGTGTGAACCATCCTTCTTCTTGACGAACAGGATAGCCGCCCCCCACGGCGAGCTGCTCGGCCGAATAAACCCCTTTTCCCAGCAGATCCTGAAGTTGCGAGGATAACTCTTGCATCTATGGAGGTGCAAGACGATAAGGCACCTTAGCGATAGGCGCGACCCCCGAAACCAAATCGATACTGAACTTCACTTGCCTCACAGGAGGCACACCCGGCAACTCCTCGGGAAATACATCCGAGAACTCACACACCACCGGAACCTCCTCAACTAAACTCGGCCTCTCGGAATCCACCCGCGTACCCATCACATACGCCACAAAACCCTTACAGCCCTGCTGTAGACACTGCCTCGCCCTAGCGGCCGAACAAAACGCTGATCCTGAACGTGTACCCTCGCCGTACACCAAAATAACTCCCCCACTAGGGTCTCGTATGGTCACCAGCTGTCGCTCGAAGTCGATAACCGCACCGAATCTGCTCAACCAGTCCATGCCCATAATGACACAGACATCACCTATCGCAATAGGGACCAGATCAATCGGGAACTCAACACCGAAAATATCGACTACGCACCCGCGGAGAATCTCCGTGGCATATATCACCCTCTCATCAGCTATGGACACTCTCAGAGGCTGACTCAACGCCTCACGACTAACACCGATATGCTGACTAAAGGCCAAAGATACAAAAGACCGACTCGCACCCGAGTCAAATAACACCATGGCAGGTACAGAATTCACAAGAAAAGTACCTACACACAACATAATATAAGCATAATATCTCAATATCAAAAATAAATATACGAGAGAATACATACCAGCCACGACATCGGGCGCTGCGCGGACCTCCTCCGCGGTCAGCTGAAAAGCTCTCCCTCGTGCCCTCGGCGCCTCGGCCTTCACTGGCCGACTCTCTGTAGCTCTGATGGCGGCAGGGGCATATCCCTGAGATGATCCTCGCAACCGCGGACACTCTGCCTTCCGGTGTCCGGTCTGATTGCAGTGAAAACACACCGTAAACCCCTTGGGGCAGTCCTTGGCCATGTGCCCCTCCTTGCCACACTTGTAGCAAGATCCCGCTCTACAGACCCCATCATGACCCTTGCCACACTTTCCGCAAATGCGGCCCTTCTGGCTCCCTGGTTTGGGATCTGCGGGCTTGGCCCGCTTGGCTGCCGGCTGAGACTGTGCCGGTCGCCGATCCCTCCCCTGAGACTCCGCCTCCTCCATGGCCTGGGTCTCTAGCTCAATCTCCCTCTTCCGGGCATTTGCCTGAAGCTCAGCAAATGTCCGGTACGAGGAGTTCACCGCGAACTCCCGAATGTATCGCCTCAAGATACTCAGATATCGGCTCATACGTGCCTGCTCAGTGGACATGTGCTCAGGGCAGAACATCTCCCTCTCATGGAACATCCTAGTAATCGCTGTAACCGACTCAATACCCTGCTTGAGGGTCAGAAACTCCTGGTCCAAACGCTCCTCTCCACCTGGGGAACGTACTCATCTCGGAACATGGCAGTGAACCTCTCCCAGGTCACTGCCGCAAGCTCAGCAGGCGTAAAGTGCGCCGTCACAAACTTCCACCAGTCCTTCGCTCCCAAGCGAAGTTGGTTCAGCGCGAACCGAACCTTCAAATGCTTAGGAGATGAGCAAGTGAAGAAACACCCCTCTATATTAGAAATCCACCTCATAGCTGCCACCGGGTACTAGGTCCCATCAAAACCTGGTGGTTTTATGTTGCTGAACTCCCGGAACAGCAACGTATCACCACCTTGCGGCCTCGCGGCAGCAATAGTTGCGGTGGCCGCTGCAACAGCAGCCTCAGAAAGAGCGGCATAACGCTCGTCAAAGGTCTCAACCAGCGTGGTCTTAATAGACCCGAACATCTCTGGTATCTCTGCCCTGATGGCCGCAGCCACCTCCTCGTGGATGATCCGGCGGATCTCCTCATCACTAGTATCGCTGCTCTCGGGCATCAAACGTGTCCTCACCATTATCTACCTCTGAAATACAACATACGATAAATTAGAACCCATCCGAGCATACTCACACTCGACAACTCATCCCTCCTTGATCCTTGGTATTCCAAGGATTCTTACTTGGGTCGTATACCGCTTCGGTGCTTTCAGTAGTACGGGCCCAATACTACTGTCCGCACCGTATCAGAATACACCCCAAGTCCTCCTCTTCGGATCCCAAATTCCAAGTACTCTATCATGCATAGGCTACTCTCTAATAGATCTCTCATAAAGCCCTCGCTGCTACCTACTCACTCTCAAGCATCTCATAGCAGCTCACCTCCTCCTAGGCTAAGGCATCACAAATCAGGCCACTCTAGTCCTAATAGGAATACCTAGCCTACTCTAGCATGCGAATACATCATATCAGTATCAATATCACATAACATGAGGGTATTTTTGGAAATCACTGTTCGGGCACGGGCCGATCGTACACACACTCTGCTCTGCGTTTTTTCCAAAATCTTTTACTCTTTTTGAAAATACTTCTCAAATCCTCAGTTTGAGTTCAAATACGCCCGAAGGTGTACTCGAATCCCTCAAACCAAGGCTCTGATACCAAATTGTAACACCGTGAATTTAAAAAATAATTTTCCGCATAATATAAAAACATTTTCATTTAATTTTCATAAAACATCAAGTTTAAAACTCCAATCCATATCATACAAAATCCCAAGATCACATATCATAAAAATTCCATGCGTGTGTACAGATCAAGCCGGCGCCTTCCCACGGTCATCGTTAGTACCTGAAACAAACAACACTAACACTGTAAGCACAAAGCTTAGTGAGTTCCCCAATATACCACACATAACACATATTAGCCACTCGAGGCTATAACTCTGTGGGTCCGTAGACCCTACTCTGTGAACCCACTGGTTCTAACTCTGGGAACCTTCCGGTTCTAACTATATAAACATGCACAACATAAATCACATAGAAATGATGCAGTACAACACATAATATACATCTAGCATACAAATACTCTGTCACATAACTCTGATTACTTACTCAAGGTAAAGTATAGTGAGAAGACACACCTCGTATATCTCGACAACTCGCGAATCCTGGAAATCACTCGTGCTCGATCCTTCGAGCTATAATCCTCCTATAACATCATATATCTCTAATTAACGCTTTTACCACTAAGGTTGACTACCCTTATCAAGTTAACACTGGTCCACTATGGTCAACAGTCAACGGTCAACTTTGACCGGACTCGGCGAGTGCACTAGGGCGACTCGGCGAGTCTATACGTGTTCACTGACTCTCTAGGATCCTCTCCTGACACGTCGAGTACACCCCCAACTCGACGAGTCCCACCTGGCATGAATCGCGGGGCCACCACGACTCAACTCGCCGAGTCTCAAGAACAACTCGGCGAGTTCCAGCTCGACTCAGTCCACCTGTCAACCCTCTCTAACTCTCCCTGACTCACTGAGTCAACCCTTAACTCGGCAAGACCACTCGCTGAGTGGTTTAGGACAATCTTCATGCTACTCGCCGAGTCTGTTCTTCGGACTCGGCGAGTCCATGCCATGCATCAACTCAATCTCGCTTCTGAGGTCAGATCTGCTCCATCAACTCATAGATCTGGCCCTCCCAAGCTCATTCATCACGTAAAGTCACAGTCTTGGCTACCATGCAACACCTACAAAGCTCCTTTTGAAGAAATGACCTCTAAGATGGCAACCCTAGTCTCCAACCCAAAAGGAAGGACATAAAGCATGGCATTTGGGACTCTCTAGACCTACTAAGGTCCAGATCTAGGTACCATATCCCCATGGGACCTCTCACACTCCAAACACAAGGCAAACAAGGCATGAAGAAACCCTAGATTTGACCATAACAACAAAAACACGAGAATAAGCTCTGAATGATACCTCAAGAAGCTTCCTCTGACGAAATGGAAGTAGATCCAAGCTCCTAAACTCTCCTAGCTTGATTTTCCCCTTCCTTTCTTGCAAATACACACAAAATTGGTGAATAATGGCCTCTTATCTCACTCACAAGAACTCTCAGCTGTTTAGGTGCTCTCAAGGTCAAGGTAGTCGCAATGAAGGGCCATAAGGTCCTTTAAATAGGGCTTAGGACCGGGAAATTAGGGTTTCATTAAACAGCGCGAACTCGCCGAGTCCAGACGCGAACCCGCGTCCAAATCCGCGATCTTACTCGGCGAATCTAGGCTCCAACTCGCCGAGTTCTCCTCACAAATTATCAAAATAAATAAATGAACAATACCTGGGAACCCGGGATGTTACAACTATACTTATAACAACATTGCTATAAACAAACGTAAGACTAGTGACTTCAAATTCCTTTGATCTTCATGATATTTATTGTAAACTAGAGACATGGATCAAGGGTCAATCTTATGGTTTAAGATTATGTTTCCTGAAACCGACTTCTGGTGACTTCTCCAAACTATTGATTTCAATCAACTCGGTCTCAACTTGGCCAAGCATTTGTTGTCACACACTAAATCAATGAGGGGACCAGAGAATGTCTACTTCTCCAATTTTTGCAGAAGGATCAAATAAAATTTAACTACATAGGTTAGTATTATTCCTCATGTTATATATAGTCAAACCCTGCATAACTGTCAGTTACGAACAACGTCGAGGAAAAACCAAGATAAAACATATTGTAGAACAAAACCTTATGCATCTCCATTTGAAGAATGAGAAATATAGTCGTCTTAGTTTATTCATGACATGATCCATAAAGTAATCTTTAATTGTGGTTACTCCAATACGTAAAATCCCCAATTTTCAAGTACTCATCAGTAGTGGTCGCATATTGTTGTTATGTTCATCTCAATGAACAATCTATCAATACTCTATGACAATCCTAATTTACTACTATCTTCCAAGAGTATGACTCATTCTGAAAGTTTGAATCAAATATTATTCTAGAAGTGGTTATAAACATGCAAAAGTAACAACGCATAAAATATTAATGAACAAAAGTTGCAACATATTATTAATATTTACCAAGTCAACATAATATAAAATGTTCCATAAAATCAAATTACAAATTGTGTGATTAACCCGATTCACTAACAAATCTAATGCCAATAGATATTGTATGAGAATTATGCTTGATTTGTGACTATGGCTTGGAGAGCGGATTAGCTAGATTATCTTCTGACGGAACTCAACTCACAATAATGTCTCCATCTTGTACGAGAATTATGCTTGATTTGTGACTATGGATTGGTGAGCGGATTAGCTATATTATCTTCTGACGGAACTCAACTCACAATAATGTCTCCATCTTCAACTAGCTTCCTAATATAGTAGAACTTTTTTAGTATATGTCTTGTGTGCTTGTGATCTCGAGGTTCTTTAGCTAAAGCAACTACACCCTCGTTATCACATAAGATCTTAATCGGTTCAATTATTATTGGAACAACACCTAAATCATTGATGAACTTCTTCAGCCACATTACTTCCTTGGTTGCTTCATTGGCCGCAATATACTCTAACTCTTTAGTTAAGTCTGTTATAGTCTCTTGCTTGGAACTCCTCCAAGTCACTGCTCCTCAACTTAACATGAATACAAAACCATATTGTGATCTAAAATTATCTATGTCAGTCTGGAAACTTGCATCCACATATCCTTTAACACTTAGCTCTTCCTTACCACCATAGACTAAGAACATATGTTTAGTCCTTTTAGGATACTTCATAATACTATTGACTGCGATCCAATGACTTTCACCGGGATTGTCTTGATAACGACTCATCATACTAATCGAGTATGAGGCATATGGCCTTGTACATATCATGGCGGACATGATCTATCCTATAGTCGAAACATATAGGACTCGGCTCATCCTGTCCAGCTCTTCACTAGTACTGGTACATTAAGTTTTACTCAATATTGTGCCACGTTACATAGGTACAAATCCTTTCTTATAGTCTTTCAACTTGAATTTGTTCAACATTTTATCCAAGTATGTATTTGGCAAAGTTCTATCAGTCGCCTAGATCTATCCATATTGATTTTAATACCAAGTAGGTAAGCGTCTTCTCCCAAGTCCTTAATAACGAAACTCTTCCCAAGCCAAGATTTTACAATATTTAGTGTTTGGATGTCATTTCCTATAAGAAGATTGTCATCAACATATAAATCAAGAAAGAAAACTACTCTCCCACTAGATCTAACATATACATATTGTTAAACTTCATTTCATAGGAAACCAAACTCCTTGATTTTATCATCGAAATAGATGTTCCACCTTCGAGGTGCTTGTTTAAATCCATAAATGGAATTCTCAAGCTTGCATACCATATTAGGAAAGTTGGATTGTACAACACCTTCTGGATGAGCCACGTAAACATCCTTTGTTAGTTTCCCGTTAAGGAAAACAATTTTTACAACCATTTTCCATATTTCATAGTCATGAAATGCAGTTATGGCAAGTAGTATCCTAATACACATAATCATAGCTACTGGTGAGAAAGTTTCCTCATAGTCAATTTGTAACATCCCAAAATTGGGACCCAAATTTTTTTGAATTAAAATGTATTACTTATAAAAATAGTCATCATAAAATAGCATTACAATACTTTAACATAAAATCACAAGTCATAAGTCTGAAAAATCATTCCAGCAAATAGTGTAATACCAAAGTACAAATCCCAGGTTCTCAATTGCCGGAATCATATGCAAGTGTGTGATGCGTTGCTACACCGCCGAATCTTTCCCCTTAGATGAAAAGGTACCTGAAATCAAAACTAAAAACCGTAAGCATAAAGCTTAGTGAGTTCCCCTATCATACCCAGACACAATAATGCATAATCATTGGTATCTTCCAACCGGTAACTGTCAAGCATACTCGGGAGTTGGACTCCCCTTCGGTATCTTTCAACCGGTAACTGGGGACTAACCTGCCCCTCGGTATCTTTCAACCAGTAACTAGAAACTAACCTCCCCTTCGGTATCTTTTAACCGGTAACCGAGGACTATTTCACCCCCTAATACTGCTAACACATATTGGGCATAATAAGCATGTCTAGTACAATAATCACATCAAGCACGATAAACATGTCACATATCAATCCTAGATAATTGTCACAAAGACAATCACATATCCAACACTCTTACTTGTGGGCCGACATTGTGGCTGTAGACCCACCCCTACTAGGAGGAAACTCACATCGAAGTCGCGTAGTGTCTGCACTGATCTAGGTATGAAAACCAACTCCCCTCAATTCCTCAATCCATACACAACAACCTTTCTTACTTAGCAACTCATACTAGTAACCCTTACAAGGGTCAACCCAAATCCTGGTGAAATTCAACTTTAGTCAAAGTCAACCTTCTGTTTACTTGATTCGCCGAGTTGGTCTACTAACTCATCGAGTCCCTATTCCTTTAAAATGATTCAACCCCGACTTCACTCGTCGAGTCTAGCAACAACTCGATGGCTCCTCCTTCAACTATAAAATTGGGACCATCTTCAACCAACTCGCTGAGTTCACCTTTGAACTCTTCGAGTTCATCTCCTTCATAATAATGTGTTCAGTCTATGACTCGCCGAGTTGTATGAACAACTCGTCGAGTCCATCTTCATGGGCTTGGAGATTGCCTTGGACTCGCTGAGTTTGCTCATACACTCGTCGAGTCCCATGATTTCCAGGTCTATAATAATGTCCATCTTTGTTGGGTCCCCTTCTAGACTCAACCAGACTCCTCCAAAACAAAAAAGGTCGGGGAACCATTACCCGACTCACCGAGTCTCAAGAACAACTCGTCGAGTCCACTAAGTCCATGTCCATAAACTCAATTTATGTTGAGCTCATCTCATCCAAAAGGGTAGATCTGACCTCTTAGGGTCGATATAACACGTAAAGTCACGAACTTTACGTCCATGCATGGGTCTTTAAGCTCAAAAGGACTAAAAATGAGACCTACAAGATGCATGGGGATCTCATGGCCATAGATTTGGAACCTTTATGCCATGAGACCCTTCCAAAGTCCAAGATCTGAAGCCATAACTCCACATTACACCCCACAACCCAAAAATGGCTTGGAAATGCCCTAAAGATACCAAAATCCAAGCCCTAAAGTTGATTAAACACATCGAAAGTCAAGATTGAAGCTTTTTACCTTAAATGAGATTGATATGAAGCACAATATTTGGATCTTCTAGCTTCAACTGGAACTACCAAGCTCCTTTCTTCTTCCCAAGCTTCACAACCACCAAAGAATGCACAAAAATGGCTTAAGAGCACTTCAGACAAGGCTAGGGTTTCAGTTTAAGGTCATTTGGAAGTGTGAGGGACGATGGAGGTTGATATGGGAGGAGATAAGTTGTTTAAATAGGGTGCAAACCCTCAAATTTAGGGTTTCACTCAGCCAGCTCCTACTCGCCGAGTCGGTCTCCCGACTCGTCGAGTAGGTCACTTAAATCCACGCGTAAAGTCGAGTCTACTCGACGAGTTGGGCCTTCAACTCGCCGAGTCCCAAGTTAAAATACAACATTACTTGGAATTAAATACGTACCAGAAATCGAGTGTTACAAATCTCCCCCACTTATTCTAGACTTCGTCCTCGAAGTCTGCTTCTGAATCCGAAAACAGCTCAAGGTAGTGCTCCCTCATTTCGTCCTCCAGCTCCCAGGTCCATTCCGATCCCATGCAGTGCTTCCATTGCACCTTCACTAGTTTCATGCTCTTGTTCCTCGGATCCTGCGACTTCCTATCGAGGATAGCTACTAGCTGCTCGATGTAGTTCAAACTGTCATCCACTTGAATATCCTCCAAGGGCACCACTGCTGAATCGTCCACCAGACACTTCCGCAACTAGGAGATGTGAAACGTGTTGTGAATCTAACTGAGTTCGGCTGGCAGGTCCAACCTATATGCCACCTTGCCCACCTGGGCTGCAACCCTGAAAGGTCCAATGTATCTGGGGCCCAACTTGCCCCGCTTCCTAAACCGGATGACACCTTTCCAAGCTGACACCTTCAGGAGCACCATATCCTCGACATGAAACTCCAGGTCCGAACGACGTCCGTCGGCATAGCTTTTCAGCCGACTCTGAGCGGTCTGAAGCCTGCTCCGCACCTGCTGGATCATCTCCGTCTTCTTGAGTGCCACTTTGGTACTCCCCATGACCCTCTGGCCAACCTCACCCTAGCATATCGGGGTCTTGCACTTCCTCCCATACAACATCTCAAAGGTAGGACAGTCAATACTCGCATGATAGCTGTTATTATAGGAAAACTCCGCCAAAGGAAGGTAAGTATCCTAACTACCTCCGAAGTCTAAAACACACACCCGCAGCATGTCCTCTAGAGTCTGGATGGTCCGCTCGCTCTGACCGTCCGTCTGCGGGTGGAAAGCAGTGTTGAAGTACAAATAAGTACCCAACTCATCGTGGAACTTCTTCCAAAATCTGGAAGTAAATTGCACGTCTTGGTCCGAAATCACTGAAATTGTCACTCTGTGTCGAGTTACTACCTCTCGTATATAGATATCGGCTAACTTCTCGACTGAGATGCTCAAAACCCATCAATAAGTCCTTTGGATATCCCTTATATAGACCGAGTGACAATGTTGTCTTCTTTGCAAGGAGAGGAGTCTTTCATGAGAGAGAACTCATATGCCAAGGGGATAGTGGGAAGCAAATTGACCTTGAAGAGCTTCAAGAGTCAAGCGGTGAAGGAACCTCAAACACTAGCAATCAACCCGAGGATGAAACTCCGGTTAAACAAATTGACGAGTATGTACCTCTGAGGCGTTTCAGTAGAGTTAGTGTTCCACCTATGTTATATGGTTTTCATATAACACCTGAAGGTGATATGTTTATTAGTGATAGCACACTGGTAAATTTGGATGAACCTAACAATTACAAGGAAGCCATGGCACGCCCCGATTCTGCAAAATGGAAAGAGACTATGGACAACGAGATTCCATCCATGTATGACAACCAAGTTTGGAACTTGCAAGCAAGGCGAGAAGCGATTCTCTTAGTCGGCATACCCGACGAATCAAAAAAGCTATAATAAGGCAATCCATGGGCATGGAACCCCGAAATAGCCAATCTACAATAATTTAATTAGGTCAAAAAATTATTGCCGGTGGGTAGAACCAAGACTCATTTTAGCTAGGAGCTTACTTTCACTACTTATTTAGCTACTTTAGGTCATTGTAGTCCATAAAGAAGAATCAAACTTTATCAGAGCTTGCATTCGATGTCGTTGATTCGATTTCTTCATGCAAGAAATTCTAAAAATAAGCTTCCTTTGCAGGAAAGATATTCTAGTAAATAGAAAACAGGCGGTGCTTGTGTGGGGGGTGCACCACCAGAAATCGGGCTTGAAGCTCTCACCTTACCAACGAGCCGACAACTGATGGTTGTTAGTCACGACTACTACAAAAAAGCCCCAATGAAGGTGAATATTTCACATGGAGGAGTGTGCATCTTTATGTTGGGTGTTCTTCTTTCGTGCGACCCGACGACTTATGTGCGACCTGTGGCCCACACCTCCTATTTGTTCAGGGCGGGCAGCGTAAACTCTGATTCGATCCGGGTATCCAATCCTGCCGCTGAGATGCTCAGTTGACTCCTTAACCTTGATAGGAAGATGGCTTATTCAATAATTTATGAAAGGAACTTTGGATGAACTAATGCGAATGGGTGTAAGCCTCGCTGCTCGGAAACACCCAATGCTGACCACACTGAGAGACACGAAAGCGCAGGTAACGCCAGTTGGCGAAGTTGACAATGTACCGGGTCGTAAGACAATCGGGTGCAAATGGATCTTCAAGAAGAAGAACAACATGGACGGGAAAGTACACACATATAAGACGCAACTAGTTGCGAAGGGCTTTACTCAAACTCATGGAGTTGACTATGATGAGACATTCTCACAAGTAGCAAAGATTAAATATATAAGGGTTATGTTAGCCATAGTTGCATTTCATGACAATGAAATATGGCAAATGGATGTCAAAACTGCTTTCCTTAATGGAAAGTTAGCTGAAGAAGTTTACATGAGTCAACCAGAGGGTTTTGTCAATGCAAAGTACCCTAATAGAGTGTGTAAGCTTAAGAAATCCATTTATGGATTAAAACAATCATCTCGCATATGGAATATTTGTTTTGATGAGAAAGTCAAAGAGTTTGGATTTTTGAGAAGCGACGATGAGTCATGTGTATATGTCAAAGCTAGTGGGAGTATAGTAAGCTTTCGGGTATTGTATGTAGATGACATACTGCTCATACGAAATGACATCCCAACCTTGCAGGAGGTTAAGTCCTGGCTTGGGAAGTGTTTATTTATGAAGGACCTTGGGGAAGCTGCTTACATCCTAGGGATAAGGATATTAAGAAACATGAGTAAAAAAAAACTAATAGGACTTAGTCAAAGTACCAACTTGGACAAGGTGTTGAAGCGTTTCAACATGGAGAACTCCAAGACAGGTGACTTACATATCCAAGGCAATGTCAAACTAAGTAAGACTCAAAGTCCGAGTACAAAGGTTGGGATAGCAGAGATGAGTCGAATACCATATGCTTCTGCAGTTGGCTCGATCATGTATGCTATGACTTGTACTCGCCCTGATGTGGCCTTTTCTTTGAGCATGGTCAGCAGATATCAAGGGAATCCTGGTAAAGCTCATTGGACTGCGGTTAAGAACATTCTTAAGTATATGCGGAGGACTAAGGATTGGGTCCTTACCCTTGGTGGGAGTGATGACTTGAGAGTGGCAGGGTATAGCGACGCCAACTTTCAAACTGACATAGATAATTTCTGCTCTCCGTCGGGCTGGGTGTTTACTCTGAATGGAGGAGCAGTGCCATGGAAAAGTTCCAAGCAGGAGACTGTATCTGATTCAATATGCGAATCATAATACATTGCAACAAACGAAGTATCGAAGGAGGCGATATGATTGAAAAACTTCATCGGAGACCTTGGAGTCATACCATCCATAAAGGAGCCTGTGGAGATTTTCTGCGATAATGAAGGGGTGGTTGCCTTAACCAAGGAACCGAGAGATCACTGTAGATCCAGGCATATCGACAGGAAGTACCATTCTTGAGTGTCACACCCCAAAAACATGAACGGCGGAAACGTTCTGGGGCGGAGGACGTCATGTATAGTATCACAACAATGAAAAGCCGTAAACAAGCAACAACATCATCCATTGCATTAATAATATAATTTTAATACAAGTGTGTTATGTCAAATTATGATAAACACTAAAGTATAAATCAAAAATGAAATATGAGTCTTGAACGAGCACCATCTTCTCTAAACCTTGCATCGGTACCTATCTACTGTTGACCTGAGGATACAAGTTATTTTGAAAGAGAGTATCAGCTTTAAAGCTGGTGAGATCATAAGTATTTTAGTGTCTTAATTTGTATGTAAGTATTTGTATGTATGTGAAATGTAAGTATTTGTATGTATATGACTGTAAGTATGAAATCATTTTGAACATCCTAGAAAATCATATGTTTCCTACTAAAAGTATCCTTCTACCAAGGCATCTAGTATCTGTATGTGTCTCTTGTAAGAGTGTGTATTTTCCCAAATCCGACTATCATTATTCAAAATATAGCTTCTACATTACCGTGCATCGTGTGAATGTTCACGAAGTGAATGTAATGGGAAAATGAAATAGTATTATGGTGTAGTATCAAATAGCTACAACCGTACTAACTACCTTTAACCTATTGTAATCTCGTAAGTACTGTAGTATTTGTAATAAGTGACTACTTTTGTACTAATGTTGCCTTATTTGAGGGATAAGGCATAATGTGATGGCTAGATCCCAGGCTAGACGCTCCACTGTCAAAGGGATTTTGGGACCCATACACGACCCCTGCATATTTTCAAGCCGTTAACATCCACATTACTATGATCACGTATACCCAATATAACTATCACAATGTGTTGTGATTCATTGGTATAGTTAGATCCTGAACTCATTCCATGCTATAACACCTAGTGATGTCTGTCTTATTATCGTGTATGTAAACGCACTCATGTAAACGTATTTATGTAAACGTACTCATGTAAGTGTAATCATCTAAACATAATCATGTAAACGTAATCATGTAATAGTATAGTAGTGTACTGTAATGTTCTACGTGTGCTAGTTGTAACGTGTGTTCCTCTCTCTATCTAGCATGTATAGTAATGTATTGTGTGTACTAGCTGTAATGTGTGTTCTCTCTCTATCTAGCATGTATAGACTCATGAATGAACTGACTCGTGGTATGATTCTGCATTCTAGTAAACGTATTAGTAACTTCCTAAACTACCCATATGGTAGCTTACTAGTAATATAACTGGTACGTATGAACATGGAAGTATACCCTTGCTACCCAAGGGTATTGAACTGACTGGAAGACCCTTTATGACTATATATGTACACATGATACATAACTAATATTTAAACGACCTTCGGACGGATACCTGATACCCACCAGACCACATCCCAACGGTGAAAAGGAAATAGAGCGGATAGCCTTCCTAAGTCCTTTAAACATTTCTTATATAACTATACATATATAGGCATGCAATTGACAATATAAAAGCATAAAATAAGTTTTGTAACACCTTTGAACATGATTACTATCTAAGTAAAGGTCGACTTGATGTCAACCTATAAAACGGGTTGAGAGTATTTGTTTGATAAAACAGTTTAAGTATAAAGAAACATTTGTTTGAAACACAATTGTAAATGAGTTTGAAATGAAACATACAGTGTATAATGAACAGTTTATTAAGTAGTTTTAAACATATAAAACGTTTATGAAAATCATGTGAAGAAATCTGTTTGGTAAAACAGCTAATGAGTAGTAAATCATTTGAATGTTGTTTATTAATCACATGTGATTGATATAATAACTAGCATTATTCTACTTGTACCCCCCCCCCATAAAAGCATTTAAAAACATTTAAAACATTGATTAAGGGGTTTGAACTCACCTGTAGCAAGTGGTTGGGATGAACGGACTGAAATAGGATGCTAGGTGTCAAGTGAAGACTTGTACACACTCTATGATCCTAGATAACATATAATATCACATATGTGTATCCAATTAGTCTTTAAACAACTAATAAACAAATTCAAAACACCCTAGGACATGCTAAACACCTTATACAAGTGTTATAAGTCTCAAGGATTGCATCTAAGTGTTGTAGGGCAAGGCTAGTGGGTTTTAGGGTTCAAGGGAACCCCTAATATGAGTTTACTCCCCATAGACCATATCCCATTGAGTTTTCAGTCGTAAACTCTTGAGTTTATGGCTGTAAGCTCATAATCTTTTGACCATTTGATGTTTTGAAGTCTTCTAAGCCATTACAAACATTCCTACTTCATGTTTAGGCCTTAGGAAATGTTTTGTGGCATCAATACACTCCTAAATGGAGTTTACAGTCCATGGCCATTTATCCATGAGTTTACTACCGTAAACTCTTATGGACTAAGGTATTTTGATGTTTTCAAGTCCCAAGCATAACAATGAATAAATCTATACTAGTTTCCTAAGCTTGTGAAGGGACTAGGGCCATTTTAACACACCATTGGGGTGTTTACGGTTTTGGGAGATCCCCAAACCGTAAACATATATAAATGAGGGATTTTGGTGGTTTTCATATGCTAAACACATCAAGGAAGGATTCTAAGTTAATACCTAACGCTTAGGATAAGATAAAGCACACTTTGGCACCCTAAATAGGGTTTACGGTCCAAGGTGTTCTTGGACCATAAACACCTTTGATGTTGGTGTTCTTGGAATATTTCTAGATGTAAAGAAGTGTACTAAAGCTTGTAATACTCTAGGATAGAAGCACTTACAAGTTAGAAGCTCGAAAAGGTACTAAGGGCCCAAGAACACTAGTATGTGTTCTTGGTGTTCTTGGTGTTTTGGAAATCTAGTCAAAACACATAAATGGATGGATGAAAAGATGTACAATCACTAGATTAAGTGTTATACTAACTTGAAAGGGCTAGAAACACTTACTAGATTGAAGATATTGAATAAAAACTTGGATGATACTTGAGAGAGTTTTGGAGTTTACTCTTGAGGTTGCAAATGAGAAATGAAGTGTTTTGGGGAGTAAACTCATGCTTAAGCATGAATTTACAGTTTTTGGGGTAAATTAAGGCCCAAACATAAAAGTTTGGCCGTGAACTTCTACGCTACGTGGTATTCGCGGTTTTTTGAAAATTCAAGACTCGAGACTGCATTTCCTTTTCACCCGTTCGTTTAAAGATTAATTATTAAAATAATCAAACGAACTTTAAATTTTCTAAAAACAAATAAAAGTGAAATTGACTTATAATTTGAAATGATTGTCTCTTGGGTTTTACCGAATGAAGATTTCGGGTTGTCACAATGAGTACTTCTGAAATAAGATTTGGAGTATTGGATCAACCCGCGCTCACTTGAACCACTTCATGGAAATTATCTCGAGTGATCGTGAGACGATAATATCATATAAGTCTTCAAACCAATATATATGAGTTGTTGACTACAAGTTGGTTACGCATAGTGTAACATCCGGATTCCCAGGTACATTAATTATTCATTTATTTTGGACATTTTGGAGGGACTCGGCGAGTTGACGCTTAGACTCGCCGAGTAGGATCGCGAATTCTATCTGGGTTAATGACCGGACTCGGCGAGCCGACTAGTGGACTCGGCGAGTCCGCGCTGTTTAATGAAACCCTAATTCCCGGGGATTGAGACCTATTTAAAGGGGCTTATAGCCACCAATTGTGGCTACCAGACCCCTGAGTGAAACCCTAAGAGATCTAGAGCGTTTGTGAGGAAGAAGAGGTCATTTTTGATCCTTGTGTGGGTGTTTTTGCAAGAAGAAGGTGACCAAGGCAAGAGGGAGCTGAAGAGGGTGCTATTCTGTGGATTTCAGAGCCTAAGGACTTCATATTAAGGTATATATTCGATCATTATTTAGTTTTGGGTGTTAATCCTTGAGGGTTAGGGTTTCTAGCCCATTTAGAGTGTGAATGATGGTGCAATTGGTCCCTTATTGTGTTGAGGCTTCAGATCTGGATCCAAAGAGGTCCAGAGACCTTAACTTCTTGATCTTTATGGGGTGACATTGGGTAATATGAGTTTAGGGTGACATATTGAGGCCATTTCTTCAAATAGAGCCATTGGGTCTTTGCATGGGCATCAAGATCCAGACTTTACGTGTTTATATTGCTTAAGGAGGCCATATCTATGGGTTAGAGGAACGGATCTGACCTCAGGAGGTCATTTGAGCTTGAGCATGGCATGAACTCGCCGAGTCCCAAGAACAGACTCGACGAGTAGGGCTAGGGTTTCCCATAGTTCACTTAGTGAGTAACTTGCTGAGTTGGGGGAATGACTCGGTGAGTCAGAGGGAAATAAAGGACTGGAGTTCAAGGCAGAACTCGCCGAGTTCATAATGGGACTCGACGAGTTGAGTCGGGGTGGCCTCGCGATTCATGCCAGGTGTAACCCGTCGAGCAGGGGAAAGACTCGATGTGTCATGCGAGACTAGAGGGATAGTGGACACGTGTGGACTCGCCAAGTCGCCCAAATGTACTCAGCGAGTCGTGTCAAAGTTTGACCGTTGACTTGTGTTGACTTTGAGGGTTTGGTCAACATTGGGGTCTTTGTGTCAAAAGAGGGGTAAAATGGTCTTTTACCCTTTTGAGGGTGCCAAGAGAGGGTTGAGTCTAGTCTCGAGAGTTATATTTATGAGAGTATTTACTTTATGTGATTAGGCGGAGGCTAGACCCTATTTCCTACCGAGTCAGAGATTTACCGAGACATCTGAGGTGAGTCTTCTCACTATACTTTGCCTAGAGTGGTAACAAAGTAATGTGCTAGTGTACTGTTGAGTTATGTGCCAGTGTATTTGTATGCTATTTATGTGTTATTGTGATATGTGATATGCATGATTCAGAGTTTCCAGAGATAGGACCAGTGGGTCCATAGAGTTAGGGCTAGAGGGCCCACAGAGAGTTGGGACTGGAGGGTCCCACTGAGACACACTGAACAGAGGGTCAGCAGAGTTATAGCCTCGAGTGGCTAATATGTGTTAGAGTGGTATTTTTGGGAAATCACTAAGCTTTTATGCTTACAGTGTTATGTGTTATGTGTTTCAGGTACCAGTGATGATCGCGGGAAGGCGCCGACATGATCTGTACACACACCCGCGGAGTTTATTATGATTTGATTTTGGGATTTGTAATGAGATAATGTTGATACATTGTTTTCTTGAAAGTAATTATGAATGAATTTATATGGTTTTAAAAAGTGAAAAATTGTTTTAAATTTTACGGTGTTACACATTGATGGCACGAAAATGCATTAGTAATTTGATGTTATAAAACGTGTCATTGTGCATGATTTGATGAGTAGTTAGTACAAGCATATAATATCGAAGTTTATCTATTCCCTTTTAACCTAAGAGGATTAAAAGCGATGTCTTGGGCCCCTTGATGATTCTTTTTTGACTATGTGTTGAGCCCGTTCAGAACTAAATTGATGTGTTCAGTTATGTTCTATGTTAGACAAATTGGAAATCAGGAAACAAATTGCAGGACAATAAGTATGACTGTGTTCCATGTGTTTGTCCGCATAAATATCTTGTGAACAGAGGAATATATGATCCCTTATCTGAAGGGTGCGTCACTGACTAGGTCAGAGTTTGACAGCGACTTTTGAAAGCTTACAATTGCTAAGTCGGATCCCGAAGTCACATTGGCAGCTATAGTTATTAGACTTATACAAGTGGGAGACTGTTGGATTTGGTGTCTAAGCCCATAACTATAATTGGGATGTACTTGACTCGATTGTAGCATGGTCCTTTTGGGTTGCCTTCACCAGTGCAATTTGATAAGATGGACTTTTGAGAATAAGGTTATTTATGATTTATTAATATATTATAAGTATAATATATTAATATGAAATCATATTATTTAATTAGTATTGATCAAGAATTAATTTGGAATTAATTTTGTGATAAAAAGAAACTAATTAAATATATGAAGATTGATTGTGTAAATCAATGATTCTTATAGTGTAGGCTAATGATCCATGGTTATTTAGGATGAACTAAACCAATGAGATAGTCTATGGATAGTCCAAGGAGGTTAACCCATGGAGCCTAAGTAATATGAAAGGTCATTAGGGTTTACAAGGTGTAACCCTAGCATTTGCTAAACTATAAAAGCACACCCTCATGACCAAAATTGGTTGCCACAACATTCTTGGAGAGTGTGTATTGACTTTGTGCTAAACAACTTATTCTCTTAAGCCTCCTCCTACATATTGGTGTTTGTGAACCATTAGAGGCATCACACTTGAGGTGCTCAAGCTTTCAAAGGTCAAGAACTACAAGTCCTTCTAAGAGGTAAACCATCTAACTAGTTGTATTGTTCATTTGACAATTCGTATGCCACTTTTGATATATGCTTTGGAAAATTGAAAATATGCATGTATAATTAGAGAAAACATAGATCAAAAGCATTTAGGGTTGCATGTGCACCATAAGAGTGTTATAGTGCTCAAAACCCAACAGTTTAGGAATCAACTAATTACACATTGTTAAATATTCTCTTATTGGTTCAACTAATTAGTGATGAATGATGAGCATTGCTTATTTGCTTATGTTAATCTAATATGTGATATGAGTAATAAGTTAAAGGAATGAATACCTGGTTAAATGATTTTGAATGAATTGTTTTTTGATTTTGATTTTTATAGATATAATCATGGGAATATATGAAAACCATTCATTCTTTCTTCAAAAGAAAGGTTGATAATGAAGAAATTCATGATGAAAATCAAGAGATTAAACGTCACAAAGCTTCAACAACTGAACCACAACTGCAAGAACGTGAAAATCAACAAGAGAATGATATTTATGAAGCTACATAATCAAATCCTAATGAGGTGGATCTTAAGCAACTAGAAAGAGATCCCTCTAAACGAAAACATAGGTGGGATTATCTAGTTAATTTAAGGGAAGAAGTAAGACGAGCTTATATGAGTTTATGACCTTTCCAAATACGTATTAAAGAGTATTATGCTAAAGGTTCAAAGAAACATCCTCGTAGATTCCAATATTCTTGGTTCAACATTTTCTCTAATTGGTTAGAATATTCTCCAACAACACATGCATCCTATTGTTTTATTTGTTTTATATTTAACGATAAACCAAGTATGTGCCATGGTTATGATGCATTTACTGTTAAAGGATTTGACAACTGGAAAAAAGTTAATGACAGGAAAAATTGTGCATTCTTGAAGCACATTGGTTTTTCAAAACATAGAAATGTTGTTGCATTTGCTGAAAACTTGATGAACCAAGAAGCACTTATTGAAAATATCATAGTGAAGAAAAATGAAGCGCAAATATTGAAGAATCATTTACGATTAAAAGCTTCGATTGTAACACCCAAAATTAGGAAGGCCAAGAAAGGAAAGGAAACCCTAAGTTAAAGGGCCGACTCGTCGAGTCCAAGGAGGAACTCGGTGAGTCCGAGCGGGATTCGGGTCAAGGAGTAAGTGACCGACTCGGCGAGTCGGCTAAGGGGACTCAGCGAGTCTGTTCTGAACAAGGAAAACCCTAATCCCGGGAGTTGTATCCTATATAAAGGGTGTTATGTCCCTTCCTCAGCCTCCATATCATCCTAGAGAGCTTGTAAACCCTAGATTTCGTGTGAGCTTCCATCATTTGAGAGAAATAGCTTTGGAGGAGGGAACCTTTGAAAGGAACTTGAAGATCACGAGGGTTGATTCAAAGGGGAGGTGGAGATCTGAGATCTACTTCAATTTGTGGTCATCTTAGAGGTAATAAGCTGCTATCTTCCCTCCTTTGCATCTACATCTATTTTTGTTATGAGATTTGGGGGTTTTATGGTTGTTTGAGACCCAATTCGAGCTTGGGGCTTAGATATGTGGTTGCCACTTCAGATCTAGTGTTGGGATGGTCCAATATGTCGTAAAGCATCAGAAGATGAGTAGTTGGTGAAGCCCTTTTGTCCTTAAACTTAGCCCTAGAGTGTTTTGAGCCTAGATCTCTTTAGTTATACGTAAAGTTTGCAACTTTACGTAAGGATTGAGCTTTGGAAGTATGGACCTATGATTTGGATCCCCTGGATGGCTCGAAAAGCCACTGAATGGATTAAGATCTGGAGCGACTCGGCGAGTCACATGGGTAGACTCGGCGAGTTGGATGAAGTTGGGCAGGAACTCGGCGAGTTGGAAGAACAACTCGGCGAGTCTGTTGAAGATTGCCTTGGAATCGGCGAGTCTGTTCTTGGACTTGGCGAGTCAAGTCGCGAAACCCAAAACCCTTCAAGTTAAGACTCGGATCAGTGTGTTGAGTGGGGACTCGGTGAGTTGGACAGGTCAGGACTCGGCGAGTAGGGTTGACCTGGAAGGTTGACTTTGACCAGGACTTTGACGTTGACCAGAGTTGACTTAGTTGACTTTCGGGGGACGGTTAGACTAAGTATTGCATTGATATTGGTAGCTCGGGGAGCTAGTGGAGCAAGAGTTCAGAGAGTTGTCGAACAGCAGCTAGAGGGGTTATCAGCAAGTTCAGCAAGTGCAGGTGAGTTTCCCTTTGTGTGAATGGGTCTAAGGCCACAATGCCGGCCTATGTAGTTATAAGTAGAAGACCCAGGGGTTAGCCCTAGGCACAATATGCTAATATGATATTCAGGATGAGGTCCAATGATAGTGGGCGGGTGCCCAAGGAATGGTTTATATGATAGTTTATACTTGTTGTCTGTGTGATACATGTATGTGCCTGGTAGGGAGGTGAGTGTGGCGAGGTCCCGTATCTCACCAATAGCAGAGTGTGGATGGTGTTCCACATCTCATTAGCAGCAAGACAGGGGAGAGGCCCAAGTTAGGGAAAGAGTGAGTGTGGGCTGGGCCCGTATCTTACTACTAGTAGGAGTGTGGACGGGGTTCCATGACTCACCAGTTGCAGGACATGGGCAAGGCCCAAGATAGGCGAGGCCTTTAGAACAAGATTCAATAGTGTATGTTTAGTGTGTATCTGTTGCGATATGTTTATGTGTTAGTATTTGTTGGCGGGCGAGGCCCAATGACAGGTGAGGCCTAAGTGAAACAAATATGTATCCAAGCGGGGCTTGAAGCCAGGCGAGGCCTGGAGCGGCGGGGCCGTTGTAGCGGGCGAGGCCCGAGGTAGGGGTGAGGCCTAGAATAGCGGGCGTGGCCCAGTATGTGCAGTATGTGGTTATGCATGGTATGTGGTAGGCTGGGGAACTCACTAAGCTTCGTGCTTACGGTTTTCAGTTTTGGTTTCAGGTACTTCCGGTAGCGGAGGGAAGAGCTTGGGGTGATCGCATGGCACACACCATAGATTAGACAGCCTGAGAATGTTTTACTCTGATAACGAACATGTGTTTTGGAAATTAATACTCTGATTATGTTTTGTATTGATGATTTTGCTTTAAGTAATGTTTTATTAAAACAAATTTTTAGTCTTGAATTTTGGGACCGTACATCGATTGACACAATTCGTTGGTTGACATTCCATGTGTGTGCTTTACGAGGACATGATGAATCTCCTAATTCCAAATATCGTGGTAATTTCTTGCAAATACTAAAACTTATAGCATCTTATAGTGATGAAGTTGAAAATGTTATATTAGAGAAATCTCCTTATAATTCAAAGTAAACTTCTAGAGAAATTCAAAAATAAAATCTTAATATTATTGAAAATAAAGTAGAAAGCATATTCGTAGTGAAGTGGGTGATTCATACTTTTGTGTCATGGTTGATGAGTCTCGGGATGAGTCTAAAAAGAGAAAATGGCGATAGTTTTGAGATTTGTTGATGTAGAAGGGATCATACGGGAAAGGTTATTGGATTTGGTTCAGGTTAGGGATACCTTATCATTAACCATGAAAACAAATATGTGGAGACAACTTTTTCACTATCAGTTTGATGTTCGTAAAATCCACGGCCGAAGTTATGATGGTGCTAGTAATATGAGAGGAGAATGGAACGGATTACAAGCACTTTTTCTTAAGGATTGTCCTTATGCATATTATGTTCATTGCTTTGCTAACAAATTATAACTTCCCTTGGTAGCTGTTTCAAGGGAAATTATTCATGTACACCAATTTTTCACAAACTTATTTTTTTTAATTAATGTAGTTTGTGCTTCCAGTAAGCGTCATGATGAGTTACAAAAGGCGAAGGCAACTAAGATTGAACAATTATTGGAACTAGGTGAAATCGAATCAGTCAAAGGATTAAATCAAGTTGGGACATTAAGAAGAGCTGGTGATACACGTTGGGGTTCTTATTTTCTTTCTGTTTGTAGTTTGCTTAACATGTTTGACTGTACTCGTGTTGTTATCCAGGGAATAATTGATGATGTATTTACTACTTATTCTCAACGTGGAGATGCTGATGCAACTTATTGTTTCCTAAAATCAGTTGAGTTTGTGTTTATTCTTCACTTGATAAAGGAAGTAATGGGGAAAACTGATACACTTTCTCAAGCTCTACAAAATAAATCCCAATATATTCTTAATGTCATTGAGTTAGTTTCAACAACAAATGAGGGTCTAAATGAACCCAGAAACAAGGGATGGGATTCTTTACTTGCACAGGTAAAGTTTTTTTTTTTTTTTTTTTTTTTTTTTTTTTGTGAGAAACATCAAATAGATATGTCAGGTATGAATGCTCCATATACTTCTACTTGATACCGGCCTCGAAAAACAGATAATCATGTTACTTTTGAGCATTTTTATCGAGTGGATTTGTTTACAGCCACATTGGACAAACAACTACATGAGTTGAATAGTAGATTCAATGATCAGGCGATGGAGCTATTAAGTCTTAGTTCTACTTTAGTTTCAAAAGAACACCCTAAAGTGATTAAAGTTGATCAAATCTGTCTTCTTGTTGAGAAGTATTATCCCGAAGATTTTACGGAGCAAGATAGAATTCAATTACGATATCAATTGGAGATTTTTAATATTGATATGACAAAGAATCCCAGGCTTAGTGGTGTATTGTGACATCCTCATTTTCACGGCCAGAAAATACCGATTTGTTTATGCTTTCTTTTATAAAATCAGAGTAATCCTTTGATTAAAAGAGTTGCGGCATTTGTTCCCAAAACAAAATATGATAAAAATTTATCAAAACATTTCTTTAAAGATATGTATTTTCATTAAATAACAAAATCTCGAGATGTCATGTTCCGATACATATCAAAATCACAAACGGTATAAAATAGACCTTACAACAGTTATTTATAACTTCCGATCTATAATCCAAAATCTCTCGTCAAGTCCACTAACTTATACTCTTGTGCCATTACCTGTAATGCAAAGAAAACTGAGTGGGTCAAACTTGGGAGTCTGGTGAGCATATAGGGTTTTCAACCCACAATAATACAATTATTATATTCAATCATTAATCAATCAATCAAATTCCCCATCCCCATTATCTCCTTTATTTCTTAAGGATTGATCCTAAGAATCAACTACACTTCATTCATTCATTCCTAAGGGATGACGTAAGAAATTGGCATAAAGTCCATTGCTACATGAGGCGCGACTGCCAGGTTTATGACATTCTCTTTTAGGCGCATCGGCCGATGTTATCCTTTAAGCACATCTGCTAGTATTATCCTATAAGCACATCTGCTAGTATTATGACATTCTCTATTTGGCGCATTTGCCAACCTTATCCTATAACCGCATCTGTCAGGATTATCCTATAAGCGCATCTGCTAGTATTATGACATTCTCTATTTGGCGCATCTGTCGACCTTATCCTATAAGCGCATCTACCAGGATTATCCTATAAGTGCATCTGCTAGTATTATGACATTCTCTATTTGGCGCATCTGCCGACATTATCCTATAAGCGCATTTGACAGGATGTTAGGACATTCTCTATTTGGTGCATCTACCAATATTATTCCTAAGTGCATCTGCTAGCATTATGACATTCTCTTTTAGGTGTATCTACCAATATTATGGTTAATCATCTTTCATACCTCATCATTTACCTCATCATTTTATCACATACCAACTATTTCATCTACCCATGTTCTACCCAACATATTTGTAGATATAAAATACATATACAGTTTAACTCATTTAAAAACTATATAAAACATTCATTCCACACCCATCTCAAATAAACAACAATATATAAACACATAGCACATATTTCATAACAAATTAATACTTCATATTATGTGTTAGAAGAAAGTGACTACACACTCACACAAAACATATACTTAATACCTCCAAACAGTACTTGTATTAAAATCATGTTTTGAAAGGGACTATACACTCACACATATAAACAACAATATATATATAAACATATAACACGTATTTCATAACAAATACTTAATATTTATGTGTTAGAAGAAAGTAACTATACACTCACACATATAAACAACAATATATTTAAACACATAACATGTTTTTCATAGAAAATACTTAATATTTATGTGTTAGAAGAAATTAACTATACACTCACTTGATCAGAAGATGATCGGACAACACTACAGCTCTAAGAGTAGTATTCTTCGGTGAAACCGGGATCACTTCACACACCGGACTTCTCGCGGACAGAGCTCCGGCTCGGAAACTCTTTTCTTATTGGGATCTTCGGGCTTTGGGACTTGATTCGGGTCCCGGGATGATACCGGGGCTTCGGGGGTACTTCTTTGCACGTAAATCGAGGTAATATGGGTGAGAGAAGGGTGAATTAGCAACCTTGGCCGGCTGCCCCTTCAAATCTATTTATAGGGCAAAAATTTCATTTTCCACGTCGTGGGCTTGATCGTCACTGCATTCGTCATCGCAAGTTGGGTCTGGCAGACTCCAGGAGGCGTCAGAAAACATGCCACGTCGTGACCACTGATTTCACGTCGTGGTCTATGACAGTCTTGGGGTTTCGCGCCCCGAACTTCAGAAATTCATAACTTTCGCATACAAACTCCGTTTTCGACGTTCTTTATATCAGCGCGTAGGTAAAAACAAGTTCTACAACTTTCATTTAGACTCCGTCGGCTAATTTTGACTTTTTTTATTATATTATTTTTAGTAGGTCGGGACAGGAAAACTCCGTTATAAACTCATAACTTCTTCATCTGTCGTCTGTTTTCGTCTGCCTCTTCACTGTTGAATTACTATAGACAGGATATTTAATTCTTGTTTAGATTGTTTCGGCTAAATATCGCTCGATCTCATATTCGAACTCCGGGCTGTACACTGCTAAGCCAAACTTTGAAAAATCATAACATCCTCATACGAAGTCAGATTTGGGCGTTCTTTTTATGCACGTTCTTGGTTTAACGAACTCTACAACATTCGTTTAGATCACTAAGGATAAATATCACTCTATCGTAAATTCACTTTTTACGTCACACAGCGTTGTGTCGGTTTTGTCGCGAAACTTCGACATGTCATAACTTCTTCGTTATAACTCGGATTTCGGCATTCTTTATATGTACGGAATCCTTGTAACATATACTACAACTTAGTTAAGATTACTCAGTCTAAATAATCTTCCATAAAAAATTCATTTTTGACGCTTATCGTCTCTAAATTGACTAGCCCGAATCTACGGACATTACATTTATCAACTATTGCTAACTTATGCAAGGGTCTTGTGGAAACTCAGAAACGTGAGACGTATTATGTGCTTGATAGAGTGGTTCGGTTAATCTTGACACTTCCGGCTTTTACCGCGACAACAGAGAGGGGATTTTCAGCAATGAAATGTTCAAGAATCGTCTTCGCAATACGATGTCGGATGACTTTCTCGCAAACAACTTGGTGGTTTACATGGAAAGAGAAATTGCAGAAAAAATTGATTCGAAGTCGGTAATTGATGAATTTAAAGACTTTAAAGATCGTCGGATTGAGTTGTAATTATTTTTCTAGTTATTTTTGGTGTTTATCTGAGAAAAAGAAATTGGTTATTTTTTTTGTGTGTAAGAACGTTAATTTTAGTTTATAATACTTTCGCACATCCAAATAAATTGTTCAAGCTCCGCCCCTGGTCAGGCGAGGCCTGGTGATTGACAGATCTGTAAACCGAGCAGGGTTCGATGTCGGGCGGGGCTTAAGCCGAGTGAGACTCGATACCGGGCGGGGCCCGATGGAGGTCGGGATCCCAATATTTGATTTATTATGTTTGGTATGTGGTATCTTGGGGAACCCATTAAGTTTTGTACTTATGGTTTTCAGTTTATGTTTCAGGTACTTCAATTTTCAAATGGAAGAGCTTGGGATGATTGCAGAACACACACCACCTCGTTCCATATTTTTTTTGCTTTACTCTGATAAGAAATGGTGATTGATACAATTGTTTTATTTGGATTTATATGATGATGTTTTGGGAATTCCTATTTTATTAACTTAAAAATGAATTTTTTTGGTATTATTTTTGGGATTTTATAATATGAGTCTCATGTATTACTAGATTTTTTAAGCTTACCTTTTTTTTAAAAAAACTTTATATTGATATGTTTAAGTATAAGAGGAAGACGGGAGAGTTTTTTTTTAATTTGATAATAGATGTTTTTTTGGAACTACAAATCTATTTTACTCTTAAACTACTTCTAAATCCATCTATGTCCTTAATGAGACTTGAACACTCAACCTCAAGGAGAGAAAGTAACACCATGTAACGTTGGACTACAAACTTTTTGGTAATAATAGATGTTATACGAGGATTCTGCTATATCTTTTTGCCACATGTCATACTCCCATTCATTTTGTCACATGTGATTTTGTGGTTATTTTAAATTAATTTTTTTTCCACATGTCATTTTGTGGTTTTTTCATTTTATTAAATTTCACATAATCCCTATTCTAATCTTCTTATTCTAATAAAAGAATAGTTTTATTTTATTTTTGACACGTGTCATCTTATTAGACCTCTTAATTAATGCATGTTTTATTCTTTTTTTGCCACGTGTCACCATATTATGTCTTCTAATTAATACTTGTCACATGTCAACCTATTGATTATTATTTTAAATTTTAAAATTTTCACTCTATCTATATGAAATTAATAACATTAAAATAAAATTAATACAAATTATAAAATGATATAATTTCACATATTTATTTAAAATCAATAATTATAGTTTTATATAACTAAAAAATCTCCTAATCGATAATTTATTTAAAATAATTGATTAATAAATTTGAATTTTCACTATAACAGCTTAATTAATTTTGTAACCGTGTTCCCACATGTTATAAACTAGTAAAAAAATAGTTTTAATCTCCTTTTGACATGTGTCATCATATTAAGCCTCATAATTAATATAGATTTTATTCTTCTTATATCATGTGTCATCCTATTATACCTCCTAATTAATGTATGTCATTTGTCAACTTACTAATTCTTAATTTTAAATTTTAAAATTTAAATTTCCCACTCTAATTACATTAAATTAATAAAAATAGAATAAAAATTAAAATAAAATTAATATAAATCATAAGGTGATAGAATTTCATATATTTATTTAAAATAACGATTAAATTTTATATAACTAAAAATATCAGTTAACTAATAATTTATTTAAAATAGTTGATTAATAATTTTGAGTTTTCAGTATTAAAGTTTAATTAATTTTGTAACCATGGTTTTCACGGGTTATAAACTAGTATATAAATATAAATATTACAATAAATGTGATAATAAGTGAATATCAGTTTCATTAATTGACTTACCTTCTAATTCTAATATTTATGAATTAAGGCTCCATTAATTTACTTTGATTATTTATTTAAATTTAAAAGAGAAAAACAAATCAATTTTATTAATTCAATGTTTTTCTCAATTTTCATATAAATTCAAAAATTCCAAATCTTCAAACCTTTGTAAATACACTTATGTAATATACGAGTCTCAGAATTAGTATCTAATATATTGATATTTATCCCTTTTAATGCCCCTAATTTAGATATTTATTTTGTATTAAATTCTGGTTTGGGATTTGTGACTTGTATGGCATAGAGAGCTACGAGTCACTTTCAAGATTTTTAGAGCTTCCTCGCTATTTTTTTTTTTTTTTATGATAGTCTGTTTTTTTTGTTAATTAATAATTATGCGAAATTGATATTTATTGAATTTGAGTGGTGTTATAAAACATGTTGTGATAACGGCCTTACCTAGTTGCCTAGTTGCCTTATATGATGTCATGATCTATACTACATAATGGTACTACCATTATTATTATGTGCTGAGTTGTAAACTTATATCACTTTATTTGTCCTACTCGTTGTTCTCAACATATGTTATATTAAACGACAAGTCCTAACTATTGTAACCATATAGTATTTATTATCATCATATTATATGACCCATTCGTAGCTATATAAAACCTATGCATTAGCTTCATAAAAGTACCCAACTTATAATTGTTAAGGGTCTTATGGTTCTTGATGACATATTTTTGCCTTAGTAGATTTAATTAGTTATAATATATTAATATGGTTAACAATTGTCCAACTTATTGCATGCTATATATATATATATATATATATATATATATATATATATATATATATATATATATATATATATATATATATATATATATATCGAGTTCATAACTTAATCTAAAAGCTTTGTATGTATGATCATAATTCAATCCATGTGGCAAATCGATATGACAGTGCATGGAGAAGGAATAGCACAAAGTAACTATTATAGCAGCTAGCTAGTATATATAACAAAACAACAACGAATGGTGCTTGTCCATGTTGAGAACTCAAACGCCTAAACTTCAAAGGCTATGCACGTGAACAAAGAGAGGACCAGGTTATGTGTTCCAAATTTTGGGTCTGCCAACCCTATATATTGTTAGAAATGGGAGAATTGTAATAATGATAACTTTTTTTTCTTTTTATTTAACAAATGGACTTTTAAAGATATATATGGCTATTAAAATTATACTTCAAAATCGAATGTTTTGTTACAACTTTTGATCAAAAGCTAGTAAATTCTCTAATAGATTTTGGAATTCATAGGATTTATATAACGGTTTTTGGAGAAATAAGTAGTTTTAGTAATGATATGAAAAGTGTAGTGTGCGTAGTAAAAATAAAGTAAAACTATCTGTAAAAATTTATTCTTTCAGTAATCCATACACTAGCCACACGAGTGTACATTGAGTCATTGACAACAACCTAGGTGGGTGTTAAAAGAACATTTTCCTATTACTTGTCTAATATATATTAAAACTAAAACTTTTGCAAGTGTAGATGTTAAAAGACTCCAACCCTCAACAACCATTTCTAATCATCTTAGAATCAAATGTGTGTTAAGTTGTGTACTTTGGTTGCTTCTGGACCGACGATGGGTTTGGACCAACGATGGGTCCCATGTGTTCTTTACTTTATTTTTACATCTTATATTTTGTGAGTTTGATAAAAATAGGAAAGTATATGGTTATTTGTTGCATGTTATATATAATAAGAAAGAAACGAGTTACTATTCAAATATCAGAATTAGTATAATAATGGTTATATAATAAGCAATGAGATTATATAGGATTATAAGGTGATAGTCATAGACAACCACCAGAGCCAGAAGTTGGCATTGAGCTGGCCCTTGCACTAACGTGGATCAAACTCTAACGGGCGTCTTTTGTAATACAACCATCACTATATTGTCTCATCGCTCCAATAATTCATACCCCTCCTTCCTAAAAGATGAGAAATACCCAACTGGCACTTTTGGTTCATTATAAAATAGTAACGCCAAAGGATAGAGCTAAAGACAAAAAAAAGTCTCGGATTTGACTCTGATTCATTTGGTTTTTCCTTCTCATATATGCCACACCATAGAAGCCACGTTCATTTAACAAGCTCCCTGTCTCCTCCAAGCAATCAAACCACAAATATAAAGTACTCAAAATACTATAGTTTCAGAAAGAAGAGTTTGTTCATAAGAAAGATAAACATGTCGAATTCTGAATGTGAATCGGGCTGGACCATGTATTTTGATCAGTCCCAGAATTCATGGTCGTATATGGGTGTGAAGCAGCATGGAGAAGAAGAAGACGATGATGATGATGGTGACTTGTCTATGGTTTCTGATGCATCATCTGGACCTAGACAGAAGTTTGCTGAAGATGATCAAGAGAAAGTATATGGAGAGAGGAAGAAGGGAAGATCGAAGAAAGAGAAAAAGTTTAATGATGTTGATGATACTGTTAGTTCTCCTGTTTTCACCTCCACCTCCAAGGTAATTTTTGTTTTAAGTGTAAATTTTGTGTCAAAAAGTATAAAAGTAGAATGCTATAACAAATAAATTTATAATGAAATGAAAATACGTGCGTGTCTAAGCTATAGAGTTTTAGGCTGATTAAAAGGAAAAATAGCTATAGAGTTTTAGTTTACTAATATTTTACTTTTTTTTTTTTTTATTAAAATATGATACTTTTTTTTTATTTATTAAAGTATTATATTTGAAAAAATCTATGACATTGTACTTTTAATTTTGTCTTATTAAGATATTATGTTTTAAAAAAATATGTAAAAGTTGTAATTTATATTTTAACAACATTGTTACAACTAGGTAAAAATTATAAATTACAATGTTGCAATAGAAAAAAATATAGAACACCATGATAAACAAATAAATAAAAAAGGGTGTTGTAATATACATATAATGAAAACAATATCTTATCGTATACATAGAACAAAAGTATAATGCACTAATAATAAATAAATAAATAAACGTATGTTGTTATGTTTTTTCATCCAACCCTACAGTTTTCTTGTGACTAGATTTACAATAAAATATTGGGCTATTGGCATATGTATCAATGTTCAACCTATTTTGAAATTTATATAACATAATGGATTTTTATACAAAATATGGCATGAATTTTCATTTTAGAAACAAATAATTCGATATTTTACCTATAACAAGTTTGATTATATGATAGATCATTCATAAATTGACCCAAACAAACAGAACATTGATATATAAATGGGTAAAAAAAAATAAAAATTAATACATTGTTACATAAATGAACATTTAACTTGAGTCATGTCATGACGTAACCCTTCTAACAATCTTATATATTTTAGACTATACGTTGTGTACTATACCGCGTACCTTGGTATAGTGTGGTATGCGGTAAACACCACACTGAGCCCCTAAAAAAGTGCGGCATGAGGTAAGTGAGTCATGGTTTTGCCGCACATTTTACCTTTTTATAATAATTATTAAATCATATATATATATATATATATATATATATATATATATATATATATATATAGAGAGAGAGAGAGAGAGAGAGAGAGTTAGGTTCATATATATACATCATATATTGTGTGAATGTATGATCAATTTTGGACCAATCATTTGATTAAAGCAAATTTGGAAGTTTACAATTAAATAACTTACTATCCAAATTTAAAAAATCGATATATAAAGAAGTAATCAAAATCAAATTTTAATTGTTGAATATTAGCTAAATTAAAAGCCTATATATATGGAAATGAATTAATTAACTAAGATCTGCTCTTCAAAAATTTATAACCTATATGGGTATCAAATGCGTCAAGAGATCCTACAAATTAAGCTAATTATATTTTGCTATCAATTTGTGTGGAGACTCAAGAAATCACAGAACCATCAAAGAATGGTAGAATTTGATTATTCTTTATTTTTCTTCTTGTTCAACTTGTTATAACATTAATAATTCTTATACAGCTTCTACATCCACAATTCTAGATTCTGCTTGTATTGTGTTGCACCTAGCTACAACAATAAACATGTACAACATTTTTCAAATTCGTATTCTCTAACCCAACTTTATATTATTAATCCCATTATCAAATGCAACTAAATAATAATTCTACGAATAAAAATTAATTTTTGTTACCAGTCTGTATCCACCCTTTAACTGTTTAACAATCCATACAAAATTAGATGGTGATGTCAAAAAAGAAACAAATAATGAGCTTTCACATGGTTCAGTTTTTATAAACATAGGCTACATACCATCTCAAATCCAAATTATTCAATATAATAACTAACATATAGAAAAAATTCACTTGATATACGCCTTAAAGAATCTATCTGTATAATTTTCAAATACTATTTACATGTTAATATTAAAAAAAAACTTTATTCTTACAGAATTTCTACAACCAATATACCGCTTCATTTGTTTTACAACTCAATACAAAATTATTCAAAATTTAAAAAATAAATGTTAAAGAATGGGATTTTCACATGGTATGTGATTAAGCATTTAGATGCCTAATTCTTAAAGAATATATACACTTTAATCTTAAACATTAATCACAACAATCTTATTCTTAAAGAATTTTGCTAGGCTTAATTGGCTATTTTTTTAATTTGTTAGTTGTGTTAAGCAAACACATAGGAAAAGAAAATCCACAACAATGCATCACCAACAAACATACAACTTGGATTATTTTACAATACAATACAAACTTACTAAAAATTTAAGCAATAGTATTAAAGAATGAGATGTTACATAGTATGTGTTTTAAATAATAAATCCACCTAATTATTATAGAATAGAAAACATTCTTAAAGAATATGTCAAATTCAATTGCTTTTGATGGCTTTATTAACGAATTTGATGGCTTTATTAACGAATAAAGCCGTTCAAATTCTTCACATTTCAGGTTTTAAAAATCATGATTATGAAAGAATGGGATCCTTTCCTTGAAGTTTATTCTATAAAATTAACATTCAATTGAAAATAACGAAAACCTAGTCGATTATATGAGTCATAATCGCATTCTTCAAGAATAAGAGAAAAATAAACCTTTAGGAGAATCAAGAAATCATCATCGTTCGGTGTTACGACGAATCTGCAATGTTGTTCAACTTTGATTTAAAGTTGTCTCGTATAAAACTCGATCTCTGGATTTTCATTTTTATTATACACTAATGATTTCTTGATTTTAGTCGTCGGAACCGTGCATCAATTTTGGAGTGTGCAATTTCTAATCAAATCCTCAATTATAATTCTTGAGGAATCTTAGAAATAGTTGTAGAATGATGTTGGATTATGATATTTCAGTTCTGACAATATTAATAGGGAAAATATAATCACGTATCCATGATAAGTAGCCTTTTCCTTATTTGAATATAAGGGAAATGTTAAGAATGCATCATTAATGGTTTTACGTGTAAACTAATTAAAGATTCTATTAAATATTACAATAATGTCAATAACCATTTTGGCCATCAAGATTTTCTAATCCAACGGTTCTTATTAAGTCACACAATCACACAATAATTCCGATTCACATTTAATCCTAACACTATATATATATATATATATATATATATATATATATATATATATATATATATATATATATATATATATATATATATATATATATATCAAAATTCATTCTTTTTATTTTTTAATAATCTATAGATAGAGTATAATATTGATATATTATTTGCATGTATTTAAAATTAAATAAAAATATGATAAGATATGATATGATATGACACCCATCAATTTTATAAGATGAGAAAAAAATTGACTAGAGAGTACAAAACTATGGTAACCCTTAGTCCTAATATGGCATGATTATACCTTGTATAAATGTTTTTAAAATAATAATTTTATTGCATAGATTGTAAAGAGAAACATTGTTACATTAACACAAATCTAATTCTTGTTTTTTTTTTCTCTCTCCAGAATAAATCTGGATTGTTGAAGAAAGCACCGTCGGTTGGTGAGAAATGTGCATCAAACAAACAAGGTATGTCACTTAAACGGTGACCAAAATTTACATCGAGTAGATGTTTATTTTAAGAATGCAAATTGTTAGTTTAGAAACTTTGGCTACTTTTACACTGTCAGGGGCAGATAATGAAGTGACAATGAAAAAAGGTCGTGAATGTGGTACTCAAGGTTCAAGAGAATTGGGATCGACGAATGTAATAGCAAGACAACTTAATTTAAAATATTAGGACAAGGGGTCCTTGGCTTTCCAAAGATATTGATTTGTTTATTGTTATTTTTTGTTAGGAGAATTCCCTAAACATATTTAAATTAAAAAAATCTAAAATAGAATGTATTAGTTATATAATAAATTAGGTTGGATATTCATAAATTATATGGGTTAATTAAAAAGATATTAAATAAAGATACGTAAACATCAACATTAACGATAATTATGAAATGGATAGAAATATATTTTAAATTTAGAAGATAAATCAGGATAATTAAAATCATCATATACCAATATGGATATTTTAAAATTTGTATAATCGTTAAAAATTATTTTGAAAAAGATATTAAAAATGAGAAGGTCTATATTAAAAATAAATATGATGTGAACGTGAGAATGTGAAAACTTTTGTGGGCCGATGGATTAACAAAATGAAGTTCTAGATTAAAAGTTGCATTTCTTGTAGTTGCTTCTTATTAAATTATTAAACATTGATTATTTAATTGTTGGATTAATTGCGAGTCATTTTGTCCATGGTTCTAAAAAACGTGTCAAGACGTGTGTTAATGTGTGACATAACCTGACACATGGTGTAGCTGTCATAAAAATGACAAAGACCGGTTTGTTAAACGTCCCGCCCAAATAACGTGTGAAGCGGCACTTTATCGCGTTACGATGCGATATTTTTTCAAGGCACAAAGTTTTTTTATTAGATCTAAAACAATTTAGTTTTTGTTAATTTTTTTTTATTAAATGATCATATAACACTTCTAAAAACTTAAGATATTTGATATAATTTTATAATTATTTGATTTAACCTTTTTTAATATATATAAAATTGTCACGTCTTGAAAAACGTCATGATTTACCAATGCTCACCATGGCTTAGGCTTGATCTTTCCGTCAAAGCCTACACCTCACGCCATTTAGAACATTGATTTTGTCTATTTACAAACAACGTAGTTGTGATATATATATATATATATATATATATATATATATATATATATATATATATATATATATATATATATATATATATATATATATATATATATATATATATATATGAAAAAACATCATAAATGGTCCCTATGGTTTTCCAAAATCTGAAGTTTAGTCCCCGTGGTTTAAAAACCTAATAGATGGTCCCTGTGCTTTCAAAACTTTTGACAGTTGGTCCTTATCCCTCATACCGTTAGATCCCCACCGTTAACTCTTATTTCATTAAATTAATATAAGGGCAAATTGGTCTTTTCACGTGTGCCCTAGAATCATTGGTGGGGATTGGACTTATTTCGTATAAATTGTTCAACTAAGGGTGTATTTTGTTTATTTTATAAACATAAATGACTTAGGGCTTTTTTAACCCCGTCTCCATTGATCGATATAGAGGAGGGAAATATGAACAAGGGCAGAGAGAAACACAAGCCAACAAACATGCATCTTTGGCGGTTCACCGGTCGATTGAAGGGAAAAGGAATTCGGTGGCAAAACCGATGGCTTTGTGGACAAATTCAATCACAAAGAGGAGGGAGCAAAACATACCAATGGTTCGGTGGTTTCAAGGGTAGAGGAAAAACATTGACACACTCACAGTGTGGTTAGTTGTCGGAACAGAAGAGGGCGGAGGGAGGAAATCGGTAAGCAGAAAGGGACACAAAGGTTGCTGAGTGGTTAAATTGGTGCCAATCGATGTCGACTGAGGAAGCTTCTCCAGATTCTTCGAGATTGAAGGAATGAATGGAAGAAACCGTGAAGCTTCTTCCTGCTCCGATGGTGATGTGAGAAGGGGAAAAGGGAGAATCATTCTGGAGCGACGCGGGCAGCAGTCGGTGGTGTTGGCGACTCTTAATCGATCGCGAGGAGGTATCATTGTCTTGAGGCCATCGAAGGTTGCGGGTAAGTGGATGGGGCTGCTTCAGCAGTCCCATGTTCTTTCTTTTTCTTCTCTTTTTTATTATTTTTGGTAGTAATTGAATTGGGTTTTTGGGATGGTCGACTTCGATTTTTGACAGAGGATGAAGAAGAATTCATTGGGTGTTTAGGTTTGCTGTGAAGAGGGCACACGTGAAAAGACCAATTTGTCCTTATATTATTTTAATGAAATAAGAGTTAACGGTGGGGTTCTAACCAGTGGCGAATCTAGAACAAAAATTCACATGGTTCCCAAATTAAGTGAAGCCAATAAAAAAATCAACAACACTTTTGGTGGTCGGGTCGGGTCATGTACCCTAAAAAAGATTAACCAGTTCAATCGGTTAAAATCAATTAGGCGCCACCGATTAAAAATATTAAAAACCGATTGAAATATAACTGAAAAAAACCATTTAACGAAAAACCAGTTAATTATTAGTCCATTGATAAAGCGGCGAACGGAGAGTGAAAGTCTTTGGCATGTGGACTTCTTTTTATTAAAGCAATTTATTTATTTATTGATATTTTAAGAGTGTCGATTAAAAATGATAAACTTTTTATTATCAATACCATAATTTAAATTAACAAATTGCCCTAGTAACTTATATTTTTCTCATTCTAAAATGGTTTTTTAAGACATTTTTTTAAAAAACAAACTTAACGTAGGTCTTTTATTTTTTCTAAGGTGGTTCCTAATTTTTTTGATATATATATATATATATATATATATATATATATATATATATATATATATATATATATATATATATATATATATATCGTAAATAGAATTAAGAATTTAGGTAGGTCCTAGGACCTACCTATACCCTTGGTAGCTTCGCCCCTGGTTCTAACGGTGTGAGGGATAAGAACCAACTGTCAAAAGTTTTGAAAGCACAGGGACCATCTATGAGGTTTTTAAACCATTGGGACTAAACTTCAGATTTTGGGAAACCACAGGGACCATTTATGATGTTTTCTCTCTCTCTCTCTCTCTCTCTCTATATATATATATATATATATATATATATATATATATATATATATATATATATATATATATATATATATATATACATGAAAGTTCAATTGTGAAAAACAAGGTTGAAAACGAGGGAATGAATATAGACTACTCATTTTCAATATGTTGCTTAAGCACTCTAGCATACCGGGACGATTAAACAAATTTTATTCATATATAAAATAAGTATATACCTATTCATATATGAATAAGTACGTGTCTGTTCACAATTGATTATTCATATATAAATATGGCTGTTGGTGGCGGAGGTGGGCAGTGGTGGCAGGGTGGTGCTGGCAGTGGCATGGCAATGGTAGCAGTGACACTGGGGTAGTGGTGGTGGTGATGGCGGCGACGACAACGGTGGCAGCGATGACGGAGGTGGGTGGTGGTGGTAGAGGTTGTGGAAATGTTATATATCAAATGAATGATAATATAATGGGTAACAAAACGTATAAACAAAAATATGAACTGCAACTTTTAGTAACATAAAAATAGAAAAACATCTATTATAACATTTGTATTAAAAAAGATATATATACAACGAATAATAAAAAATATGAAAAATAAATACTATAACTTTTAATAACATAAAAACACTAAAACATCTATTATAACATTTATATTAACTCTTCATATTTAAATCACAAATCTCTTCAAATACATTAATCTTTTTAATGAGTAAAACTTTACAACCTTATAAAAGAAAGAAAAATAAAAAGTTATTAGTGATTATTAATTAATAATCATAAGTTAAAAACTCTTGAGTTGTAACTAATAAATATACAAAAATTAGAAAACTTTTGAGTTGTAGTGGGAGTTTCAAATGAATGCGGTACTTGAAAATGTATTATTATTATTATTATTATTATTATTATTATTATATTCGTGTAAATAATTGGTTTTGATGCATCATTTTAATCCATTCAATTATTAAACATAAAGATATTTAATTATAAATTTATAACATACATAGGTGCATATAAATGTTAAACAAATCACATATAATATATATATTTTCGTAAATGTCATATGTAATTCTTGTCGTAGTAATATGGATAAATTACTTTCATATGAAGAACGTATCATGATAAGTCTATCATAATTAAATATCAAATGTTCAAAATTATGTTATCTTTTAAATATTGTCTTTTAAATATGTTGTGTAGGATAACCCAACAAAAATATAATAGAAAATAAACATAATCAAAATAGAAAAACTACAATCAAATAAATAAGAGCATTAGGTAGTTGAATATATAAATAAAGATGTTACATAAACATACATTTAAATCAAAAGAAAAAATTAACATTCGTCAACTTTGCTCAAACAAAAAAACCTATATCCATTTTATGAATCTTCTTTCTTCATTTAACACCATTCAACCATAGAAACTTGATGACAATTCTTCACTAACCTGCAATCAAAATATTTTTCTTGAAAAAGAAGAATCAGAAAGATATTCCAAGCAAAACATTGATGTTTGGAGAGTCACATTCAAGCTTGCGTAATACACACAAATCACATATAAATATTAAATGAGAAACTGAATATAAAGAAACAATAGAAAAGCTCCATTTGTTTTGGTTGAAAGAAAAAATCATATTACAATTACTATCGATGCGACATAACCCATTTCTTCAAATCATCATATTTGAATAGACATAACCCATTTCTTCAAATCATCATATTTGGATCGTGAATGCTTCAACTGCATGAAAACTTTTGAATCACAATATCTTCAAATCCTTCTTATATGTAACATTTTATATAACGCAAAAGATTGACCTTTTATACTAAACTTTTCACTAAATGCTAATTAAACATAATATAAGTTATAAAACTTTTGAGTGTTAAATCATAATTAAGAAAACTTTTGAGTTGCATTAGTTAAAAAAGGGGGTTTAAAATGAATGTGGTTTGAGGAAGTTAAAAAATAGAGTTTCAAATGCATGAGATTCAAGAAAAAATGTTAGCTTTATAAGTATATATGATATGAATATGACCTTTACGCCATCGCGCTGGTATAACGATGGGTTTTACGGTAAGATATAAATGAGTGGCTGAGATTGATTACCAAATTCTCAACCTTTTTTTTTTTATTCTAAGTTGAACTATATATATATATATATATATATATATATATATATATATATATATATATATATATGGCTAGGTTATAATGAGAATATACAACTATTGTAGAAATGGAAGTGGGAAAATGAGAGTGGCGGCGATGACGGAGGTGGGTGGTGGTGGTAGAGGTTGTGGAAATGGAAGTGGGGAGGTGGTGGAGGAGATGAGAGCTGGTTGATTCATATATGAATATACGTAAATTTATATTCACATATGAATATGACATCTACCCCATCGCGTCGGTATAACAATGGGTTTTACGGTAAGATATCTGTCATCGCTAAGGGTGTTCAAAAATATTCGCATCCGAAATATCCGATCCGAAATTATCCGAAATTTCGGATATCCAGATTTTCGGATTCGGATACGGATAGCGAATTTATAAAGTTTCGGATATTTCGGATATCCGATATCCGAAAAAAAATAATTTTTCTTTATTTTTTAATATTTTAAAATGAGAAATTAGAAACATTGACATGCTTAATTGACTAATGTTCCCCACCAGTTTCAACTTTTTCCTAACCATTCTTTCCAAACTTTTATTGCAAATCTTTCCATTTACAATCGTTATATATTTGTTTGTTATAATTCTGGTTCGTTGGCTTATACTCAAAAACTATTAAGTAAATGCTACATATATTTATTTGTTGCTATCGATATCCATCTATGTCGCAAGATTTAACATAGTTGCTATTATTAATTTTAAAAGTTGCGGTGATTTTACGTATCGGATGTTCAGATGTGAATATTTATTTAAAATTAATGAAATTCGGATATCCGGTTTAATATCCGAATCCGTATCCGAAATTTCGGATATCAAAAATCAACTATCCGAATTTTCGGATATCCGGTTTTGAACACCCCTAGTCATCGCCGGCGACGGTGGCGGCGATGACGGAGGTGGGTAGTGGTGGTAGAGGTTGTGGAAGTGGAAATGGTGAGGTGGTGGAGGAGATGAGAGATGGTTGATTCATACATGAATATATGTAAATTTATATTCACATATGAATATGACCTCTACCCCATCGCGCCGGTATAGCGATGGGATTTACGGTAAGATATAAATCAGTGACTGAGATTGATTACCCAATTCTCAACCTTTTTTTTATTCTAAGTTGAACTATATATATATATATATATATATATATATATATATATATATATGGCTAGGTTATAATGAGGATGTACAACTATTGTGTGGACTTGTGTACAGTGCAATTCTATGAGAATTACCAAGAGAATAGGTTGTTTAGTAATGTGAATACGTTCAACCTCACACAACTATCGTCATTTTCATGCATTCTCCTAATTCTTATTCATTTTGTTCTCATGCATCATTTTTCACTCATTTTCATTCTTGCAGAATATGATTCAATAAACATTCTGACACTGTCACACCCCTGAACCAGACGGCGGAAACGTCTGGGGGCTTGTGCGTGACTTCCTCCTTATAGTATCATCACATAGTATATAATCGAAACATAACATCATCATCATCACACATGTAATATAACAACATACATTGTTTACCCCGAATATTGTGTTTAAGTATTACATGCCAAAATATTTAGAGTATGATGAACAAAATATAACAAAAACATCCACTAAACAGTTCAGCCCAATCTGCTTTAGCAGTTTCCTGAGAATACAAGTTAATTTAAAAATGTCAACATAAAAATGTTGGTGAGTTCAGAAGCATGGTTTGAGAAAATGACTTGTACAACTTTGTAGTCACAAGAAAATCCTGTATTTTCTTAAAATAGTTTAGTGTGTTTGTGTCCGATCCTGTATTAATGCATGTGTGTTTTAGTTTAATAGTATCCCAAAAGTAAGTCTAACACCCCGAGTTCAGAAAAGCAAAGTCCAGGGTGCTTTGTGTAAATATGGAAGACCGACTCGGCGAGTCAATGGGTAGACTCGGCGAGTCGGGTCGCGAATCTGGTCATGTGTTAAGTGACCAACTCGGCGAGTTGGTGCTAGGTGGAGAGAACCCTAATTTTCGGAGTTGTGCCCTATATAAAGGACATTATAACCCACCCTCAGCGTCTTTGTTACCTTCCAATACCCAGAAAACCCTAAAATCGTGTATAACCTCCATTGATGAAGAATTAGAGCTTTTGAAAGAGAAATTGAGAAGAAGAAGAAGGTTGAAGATCAAGAGGCTAGCATCTGGATATCATTGTAGATCAGGGATCTACTTCTCCTTTGGATCATTTCTGAGGTAACAATCTGTTACCTTGAGTTTCCTTCTTCTAGATTCGTTCTTGGTTTCTATTTTGGGGATTATGGCTTGAGTGGAATCAATTTCGACTTTAAAAGCTAGATCTGAAGTTGAAACTTCAGATCTAAGCTTGTAATGATCCTATTTGTTGTAAAGGTGTTGTCCTAGAGTGGTTGGTGAAGTCCCTTTGCCTTAAGCCTTAGCCCTATAGTATTTTGGGCTTATTTCCCCATGGTTTCACGTAAAGTTTGCACCTTTACGTGTGGGGAAGGTTGTAGGAGGTTGGATCTATGGATTGGAGTCACTGTATGGCTTGAAAGCTTCTGTATGGAATGAGGATTGAAGAGACTCGACGAGTCACATGGGTGAACTCGGTGAGTAGTATGAACATATGCTTGGACTCGACGAGTTGGAAGAATAACTCGGCGAGTCTGATGAAGATTGCCTTGGACTCGGCGAGTCTGTTCTTAGACTCGGTGAGTCTGGTCGTGAAACCCTAATCTGTTGAGTTAAGCCATGAATCAGTGAGTCGAGGGATGACTCGGTGTGTTGAACAGGAAAGGACTCGAAGATCCTTGAACTCGGCGAGTTGGGTCGCGATATGGGAGTTTTCAGAGCATAGGGACTCGACGATTCAGCGGGCTGACTCGGCGAGTAGAGTCTGTCAGGAAGTTTGACTTTGACTAAGGACTTTGACTTTGACCAAGAGTTGACCAGTTGATTTCCAGGGGTATTTTGGTAATTATTGGTATTTATTGAGTTCAGTCTTTTGGTATTGATCAGTGGTGGAGTTCGTATCGGAGTTGGGAGCAGCGTGACCTTATCTTTTCAGTTAGCAGTTGCGAGGTGAGTTATCCTCACTATATCGACAGGGTCTAAGGCACCAAGGCCGGCCCTTTATCGGATTGTAATTTGGGTATCGTTGTTATGTTATTGCTTTGCTATGTTTGCATCCTGGTAGTTAGGATGGTATATGTTAGAGACCTGGTTAAGGTCGGTATCCTGGTATATAGGATGATGCTATGCTAGTGACCGGTTAGGTCGGTATCCTGGTTAGGATGATGTTATGTTATGTGATTGTATGTTTAGATTCAAGTATCCTTGATGTATTTTAACCCTTTTTCTTGTGAGCTTTGTAGAACTAAGTGTTATGTTGTACCAATATCATCATCTTTTAGTAGATCTTTTAGTTCATGAAGTTTACAACACAAACACATATGTAACAAAAGAAAACACACAAAATCATGCATACACACATAGATCTACACAAAACAACTTGTATTCTCCCCCAAAACCAAGTAAAAATCGAAAATAGGGGGTATGAACTCACTTTTCTTTGAAGTTTTCGGTTTTTTGTGATAGGATGAGGAGATCTCGGCCCTAGCAAGCTTCTTGAGAAGGTTTTTGAACTTAGATGGTTCTAAGAAGCATGATTCACGAAAACATGGGTGTAAGAGGAGTGATTGAGTTTAAAGATGAAGTATATCAACTTGGGTTTGTAAGATCTTACCACAATGTGAAGCTTGAAGTGATTCTCTTGGTGATATTCCTTATACACACTATTTTATTGAGAGGAGAAGGGTGGAAGAGAGTTGAGAGAATTTAGTGTTGATCTAGAAATGTGAGGGAGGTTGGAGAGTGAGAGAGTGACCGAGAGATAGAGTGAGAGATAAGAGAGAGGTGGAAAGTTGACCTTGGAGAAGAGTGAGTTGATGTTGCATGGAGGTATGAGATTTATTGATACATGATGGATAATATGCCTAGGTAACTTCTAGTCCATAGTGAGGTGTCATGCAATTAGCTAGTTAATCTTTCTCTTTTTTGTGTTATTGTTGGGCCGAGAATGGGGTAAGGAGAAAAGAGATGAGAAGATTTGGGCCCTCTCTTGTCTTATTTCGAGTTTATGAGGTCCAAAATAAACATTTTTCGGCCCATTGGGCCTTTATGAGGGTTCACGGCCCAAAGAAGCCCAATGATGTATTTTACGACCTATTAGGGCTTATGAAACTAGTTATGGCCCATCATGGACCATTAGAAATAAGAGGGATCATTCTAGGCCCATATGACCCAAAATATCTTAATTTCATGTATGTGGGTCCCATTAGAGCCCAAATAGGGTTCCTAGGCCCAAAGTAGTCAAGTTGAAAGTTTATTGGTCCATTATGACCAATAAGAGAATCCTAGTCCATAATCACCTTGAACCGGGATTTTTTGGGTTTTCAATCCATAGTTGAACATATGAGATATATTGTATTATGTTTTGAACTTCAATCAAAAGTTTGGATTCAAATGGATGATTTCATGTTAGCATATAGCATGATATTCACTTAGAGTACAAGTTTTTACAATAATTGATGTTTACATGGGAACATAATTTCCTAGCTGAAAATGCTAGTTGTAACAGACACCATTATGATAGAATGAGAATAATAATAAAAAGTCTATAATAACCTTATAGACGATTTAACTAGTGACAATGTGTGACAATGACAATTGTTATGTAATATTGAACTTATTCATATTATCAAACAACATATTTTCTTTGTCATTTTCACAGAATAACACTCTCTACACGTCCGCACAATAGATGTCAATCCACATTTGAACCTAACACATATACACACACATACACACACACACACACACTCTCTCTCTCTCTCTCTCTCTCTCTATATATATATATATATATATATATATATATTATCATATTTGTTATATTTAACATCATATATTTGTCTATATTTTTGACAATATAATTTTTCATGCGCAAACATGTTCGACCAATAATATAATAAACACAAGAAAAGGCAAAGTATGTGTTTACGCTACTATTTACATACCTTACTAATTAAGGTCACTTGTACCATAATTGTTCCCACCCAGTTCATTAACACTTCTATATTATCCATAGAGAACCATTGGAAACAATCGAATAACTACCAAAGTGACTATGTAAATCCAGGTATACACGAAATGGTTAAAAACCTTATTTATTGCTACAACATCCATCCATTTCGATTCTAACACATACACCATGACTTATAATGATCTAATATTGATAAAGTATGTTGAAATGTTTGCTCAACAACACAATTAGAGCTGTTAATCAGGTCCACCCGATCGGGTTTCGGGTTAATCGGGTCGGGTTAGTTGGGTTTTCACAAAAAATAATTTAACCCGACACCCGACCCTATTAAGGTATGGGTTGATCGGGTTCAGGTTAATCGGGTTTCGGGTTAATAGGGTCGGGTTAGCCGGGTTAGTCGGGTTAATAGACTAAACACTTAATTTAAACATAATATATATGGTTTTTTCAAGAGTGCAATCTGATATAAACTCAAACCATTTTTTACTCTCTTCTTAACATCAAGAATGCATACAAATTGAAATAAATTAAAAATAGAAGATCATGGACCTCATGGTTATTACAACATATGAGAAAGCATGTATGCCACAATACCTAAAAGAGTTTTTCCATTATAAATATTAAATATATGAACTTTTAATCTCTAGCTAACGATCAACATCATGTAGTCTATTCATGTTTATAGTTAGTTTAAAGTAGAATTAACTATCAAATAAAATCTTTACTTTCTCAGCTGCTTCAATACTTTTGAGATTTTATATCTTTTTGGACTTCAACTTCACCAATAGGAGTTACTTGACCCTCGTATGCTTCTAGAGTCACAAAAATTTACATTTTCAAAGGGTTTGTAGTCTTTTTGTACTGTTCAAGTAGAGAGCGGTGAAATATGTAAAGGTTGCGAATTACTAACCGGGTTATTCGGATTGACCCGAAACCCGATTTTTTGTAAAGATCAACCCTAAACCCGACCCTAAATACAAATCGGGTTTGTCGAGTTAACCCGAATAACCCGATTTAAAATTCTAACCCTATTGAACCCGACCCTAATAAACTTATTCGGGTTAGGGTCGGGTCGGGTTAATAAGGTTCGGGTTTTTTTGACACCCCTAAACACAATGCAATCCTTATAATAGTTAAATTCTATTTTTATAAATGGATCAAATAGATAAACTCAATTTTCATCCACTTTATCTCAATACTCACTATATTGACCATTTGCAATGGTTTTCTTCAATTGAATTGATATAATGTATTAGCGTCGATGTCGTAATATAATTATTCACCAATTCATCCATCAATTTTGGTTAGAGGATATTAAAAGGGGTGATTCTCCATTTATGGAGTCCAAAGACTCAAATTAAGCTTCAAGAATAAAAGATATATACTTTATTATCATTGGATAAAATTAATGAAAAAACTAAAGTTAAATCACTTGTAATGATTCAAAAATCAAATTTCCCCATGAAACCAAGTTTCTCTCTTCTACTTCTTCAAATACGTTTGACGAAGAAATGGGTAAAACCCTTAAACGAGTGTTTGGTTCACATATTTTATTTCGAATGATTTGGAATCTTGAAGAATTCAATTATATCACCCGTTTGGTTGACAAATTTTTAATAGAATTCAATTCTATTCTTTTCTATATTTATGCGTGGTTTGTAATTGTTGACGATTTTAATGTCACTATGTCATTTTATGTAATTGGAACTAACATGTGAGTTAAGAGACTTCATAATGGAAAAATCGAATTCTTGAGGGTGATTATGGTAAAACTAACGAAATTCGTTAGTTTTGAAAACCCTAAATCTTCATTAAAATCTGAATTTCCCTAACTTGCTTCCAAAGCAACCCATGACGGCTAACCCTAAGAGGAAAACCCTAATCTCGTTTATTATATATACGAATCTTCTCTTTGAGATGAGAGACACGAAAAATCATTAGCTCTGTTCTTCTTCAGAGAAACATAGAATTCTTATTGCAATTTGGCTTACGATTTCTGTGCCTAGATTCGTAAGTGTACTTTTGGATTATCCTACGCTAAATTTCTTGCAACCCAGACATATGGTAGAAATATCAGTTTGAAAAAATGTTAACACGATCCAAATGGTATCCAGATCTCCAACATAAACCCTATTTCCTCCGATAGTAATCTCGTAAAAGGAAATGAAATATAAATATTGATAGATGAAATATTGCCCCTATTAACTTTTCATAAAAGAACTCTTTTAAATACTTAAATTAACTTTTAATACTTCTTTTTTCACAAAATCGCATATCTTCTCAATATAAAATATTATTCATAAAAAATACTAACCAAAATCAATATTGCAGTATCACAAAGGAAATACCATGTATTCTTGGCTTTTTCGTTTTTGTTATCACATGATCCTAATGATTACATAGCTATTTGTTTACTAATGAAATTGACAATGTATTTAGGACCATATATCTATCTGTTTACTAATGAAATTGACAACGCAGACATTTACCCAATAAACCTGATTTGGGTTTTGTCAACAATAACCGAATGTAACATATTAAATTTTAGGATTCTTTAACCATGTTCAGCCTTGTTTAATTAATAAATCTTTTTTGAAATATTAACAAAAATGACCATTAGAAATTGAAGATTTAATTAAAATGACCATTACAAATAAGTATTATAATAATCATTTTAAAAGTATACAAATAATAAAATAATATTTTGTATTTAATAGCATATTTAAAATTAATAGATTAATTATATTAAGTTGAAAATTAAAAACTCATGATATTTCAAATACATATAATTATAAAAAATGTCTCATTGTATTATATAATATTAGTTGGAGTAAGACCATTTCAGATCATCAATGTTGCAAGTGTTCAAGCTTTGTGTAAGTTGGTCAATGTCTCCTCTTATGATTAGAGTTTAAGAGTACAAGTTTGCAATACTTGTATACATGGTTCTGAGTATACTCTTGAGGGTTCGTATTATAGGTAGTGTTTGTTTTTTGTCTGCAGATCTGCATGACCTTTCTGTCTGCGCCGCGCAGACCACACGCAGACATTAGCCTTCGTAGACTGTTTGTTTTTTGAAGACTGCAGACCTAAAAATGTCTGCACGCCCTCTTCTTGGCGCAGATCTGGACCAACGTCTTCTAACATTTCCAGACATCTTCTAGCCTATAAAAACATATATATCTTTATTTTTTTCAAGTTTTTTTAATTTATATTTTTTCCAACTTTATTAATGATAAACAATTTGAAAAAAAATTACAAAACTTAAAAAAAAAACGTTCGACGATACAAACATGATATTTTTGATAAATTTATAAATAAAAACTTATTATAATAATAGCCGTTGAAGTTGTTTACATAAATATGAAAAAAAAAATCATAATATATTCTTATATTTTTTGCCAAATTTTGTAAAACATTATTTAATATAGTATCGTCAATTTCTCGAGAAAATATTTACGGTACGTTTTTAATTGATTTAATTGAAAAAATCGAAATTTATTTCCATCCATTTATGTATCAAATTCTTTGATCACTAATTATAATGTTTAGTTATAACTTTACAACCAAAGTTGTTGGTTTTTATAAAATATATACATTAATTCATACCATTTTATTTTTATTTTTTATACAATAATACATAAAAGTTGATCTAGATTCGTTCATTATTTATAACAAAGTCATAAAAATATTAAAAAATCATTTTGAAGTTTAAAAAAATCAGTTTATTTAGATTTTATTTTATTTTAGTAACCCGCAGATGTTAAAAAACAAACAATATTTTTTTTTCAGACTGCAAATATTTGGTCCACCTCTTTTACTGCAGAGATCTACAGATGTGGTCCGCAGACTGCAGACATTTTGTCTCAGAAAAAACAAACAACACCTTAGTGTATCATTGCATTCAAATGTTTTTCCCTTTAAACTTTTATAGATTTTATATTTTGATTTATTTATATATTTATAGTTATTGGTTGAAAGATTATTTTTAAAGGAGATAATAACTTATTTCTATATAAATCAAAGTGTTGTGTACTTTTTTTATAAACATCATTTTTAGGATGTTCAAGATTTTATTATTTATAAAAATGGCATAAGAACCTCAACATCAAAATGTTGTGTACTTTTTTATAAACATCATTGTTATGATGTTCAAGATTTTTTTATTTATAAAAATGGCATACAAACCTCAACCTTCGACGTGCACTTTTTCTGGAGTCACAACGAGTGCTCTTCACATTTTTATAAGGAAATTCGGGGTTGAAAATTTCGTATAATTATTTTAGAGTCTAAAAATCTCTAAAATTATGGCACATAAAATAGATTTTATATCGTATTCATATTTATTTTTAAAATCTTCATAATTTCATTTGGGGAAAACTTTTTAAAATTTAATTTAAATATACGGAAAATCAAATAGGTTTATAGTTTTATAATTGTTGTCCATTAAATTATATGATAACTAGATGAATGCTTGCGTTGCGCATAAACACCTATATAGTTGAAATATTTATAAATATATGTTATCTTAAATATAACAATAATGTTGTTAAATTTTATATAATAATTCGTATACTAAGTTGATATAATATATTGATTTATTTGATTATATGATAATATATACATCTATTAAAACTGCATAATCTCTATCATTTAAATGACTTCTACACGTGGGTTACTTATGAATGAAAATAAAAAATAATATATGATTTAATGTTATTTATAGTTGTTGTTATTGTTAATTATTTTTTTTAAAATTTATTAGCTTAACATTTTAATTTTTATCATTGTAATTATTTAGATCATCAAACATTGTTTTTTGTTTTTAAAGGCAACAATATAATCATTTATATAAAGTTATTTTTAACTAATGTTATTGCAAGTTATTTTAAGCTACTTATTTGAAAACTTTTAATGATTTTAAAAATATCTTTAAAAAATATTTTAGTTGAATTGAGATTACAATTTAGTTTTTACATTTAACACTACAATTTATCACTTTTAACTATTCACAAAATATTTTTTGGATTTTTTAAGTAGTACTGAAATTTATATTTAAGCTGACCATGTAATATTATATTTAAATTAACATTTTAAGTATTTTATCCAAACAATTAAAAAGTTGTAGCTTTAAACTGCTAATGGTTTACAAACAACAAACATATTAAATCTAATAAATTAAGTATATTGTGTGAAAAGTTAAATACATAACTTTATAAATAGAAGTAAATATATTATTTTAATATTTAAATTTTGTTTATTTATGATTACACATTAAATTTGATATTTATTTAACCTTATTAACCAACTTATAATCATTATTAGAAAGACACTATAATTTATCACTTTTAACTATTTACAAAATATTATTTGGGTTGTTTAAGTTGAACTAAAATTTATATTTAAGCTGACCCTGTAATGTTATATTTAAATTAACAATTTAAGTATTTTATCTAAACTGTTCAAAAATTGTAGCTTTAAAATGATAATGGTGTAAATACAACAACATTTTAAAACTAATAAATTAAGTATAATATATTAAAGTTAAAGACATAACTTTATAAGTAAAAATAAACATATTATTTTAATATTGAAGTTTAGTTTATATGATTACACTTTAGGTTAGATATTTATTTAACCTTATTAACCAACTTATAATATTATTAGAAAGATATTGAAAAGTCATGAGAGTTTCAAACGAATGTGGTGAAAGAAAAAAAAATGTTTCCTTTATAAGTATACTAGACGAATGTCCGCGCGTTGTGCATCAAGACCTATATACTTGAAATCTTTACAAATATATGTTTTTTTAAATATAACAATAACGTTGTTGTTAAATTTGATATAATAATTCATATACTATATTGATATAATATATTGATTTGAATTATATGATAATATATACATCTGTTATAACTGCATAATCTCAATCGTTTGAATGACTTCTAGCTGCGAGTTACTCAATAATAAAATCAAATATAATATATGGTTTAATGTTATTTATAGTTGTTGATATGGTGAATTAATTTTTTAAAATTTATTTGTTTTACGTTTTAATTTCTTTCATTATAATTATTTAAAACATCAAACATTATTTTTTTATTTTAAAGGTAACAATATAATCATTTATATGGAGTTATTTTTAACCATTGTTATTATAAGTTATTTTAAGCTACTTATTTGAAAACTTCTAACGATTATAAAAATATCTTTAGGAAATACTTTAGTTAAATTGAGATTACCATTTAGTTTTTGCATTTAACACTACAATTTATCACTTTTAACTATTCACAAAATATTTATTAAGTGTTTTTAAGTGGAACTAAATTTTATATTTAAGTTGACACTGTAATTTTATATTTAAATTAACAATTTAAGTATTTTGTTCGAACTTTTCAAAAGTTGTAGCTTTCAACTGATAATGATTTACATACAACAACATGTTAAAATTAATAAATTAAGTATAATATGTTAAAAGTTAAAGTCATAACTTTATAAGTGGAAGTAAATATATTATTTTAATATTGAAATTTAGTTTATTTATGGTTACACTTTATGTTTGATATTTATTTAACCTTATTAACCAAATTATAATCATTATTAGAAAGACACTACAATTTATCACTTTTAACTATTTACAAAATATTATTTAGGTTGTTTAAGTTAAAGTAAAATTTATATTTAAGTTGACCCTGTAATATTATACTTAAATTAATAATTTAAGTATTTTATACAAATTCTTCAAAAGTTATAGCTTTAAAATGATAATGGTTTACATCCAACAATATCTTAAAATTAATAAATTAAGTATAATATTTTAAAAGTTGAAAAACATAACTTTATATGTAAAAGTAAAGATATTTTTTAATATTGAAATTTAGTTTATATATGATTACACTTTAGGTTTGATATTTATTGAATTTTATTAACCGACTTATAATCATTATTAGAAAGAAATTGGAAAGTAATGATGGTTTTAAATGAATGTGGTGAAAGGAAAAATGCATGAGAGTTTCAAATGAATATGGTGAAAAGAAAAATGTTTCCTTTATAAGTATATATAAGAATAGATATAGATATAGATTGAAAAATCATGAAGGCGGTACATTTTCGAATTTCGGCTTCATGGCCATTTATTACTATTAATCATATTTTCCAAAAAAATAAATTGTGGCAGACCGGAGTTAATGATTTTTCCAAACTAGCATCCTAAATGTCTAAGTCACAAACTGTAACATCCGGAATTCTAGGTATTATATTTTATCATTTATTTTTGAGAAAAGAGAGGGACTCGACGAGTAGGACCGTGAATGCTGACTGGATTAATGAAGGGACTCGGCGAGTCGGAATGGAGGGACTTGACGAGTCCGCGCTGTAAGCTGAAACCCTAATTCCCCGGGCTTGAGCTCTATTTGTAACACCGTAAATTTCAAAACAAATTTTCTTTTGAAAACATATAATTCTCAATGCATATTTCACAAAACATCATTTATTAAAATCACATTTGTTCAATTTAAAAAACATAACTACGTGTTTTAATAATCCAGGATCCTCATAACTCTTTCTCTGGTGTGTACAATCAATCGGTGCCGTCCCGCGATCCTGAGAACCTGAAACACATAACACATAACATGGTAATCACGAAGCTTAGTGAGTTCCCCAAGATACCACATAAAAATACATATTAGCCACTCGAGGCTATAACTCTATGGACCCTCTGGTCCTAACTCTGTGGACCTTTCGGTCATAACTCTATATAGTCTGAAACACACACACACATCATAAATCACATAGAAATAATGCAGTGCATCACATCACATAAATAACATACAAATACTCTGTCACATAAATTACCACTCTAGGTAAAGTATAGTGAAAAGACTCACCTAACAAGCAGCAAGTAAATACCCTCGCACCTGAAACTCGAACTAGCCTCCGCCTAGCACAAAAGATGAATATCTCTAAGCAATACACTTTATAAGACCCTAATAAATGGGGTCCATTCTTCTCTCTCTAATTCTTGAATTGGGTAAAAGACCATTTTACCCCTCCATGGTCTCCATTACTCGTGTTGACCAAACTCCAGAGTCAACATAAGTCAAACTCGAGTCAACAATCCATATCTGACCCGACTCTTCGAGTGCACTTATGCAACTCGTCGAGTCTACTCACATCCTCAGAAGTCTCGCGAAGGTCCAACTTAGCTCGTCAATCTGACCCCCAACTCGTCGAGCTATCGCATGCTCAAGCTCATCGGGACAAATCCACACTGACTCGTCGAGTCAACTCATGGACTTGACGAGTCCCCTCGGTCTGATTCCTCAATCAGACGTCCAAATTCGGATCTCACATTCCAAACCCTAGATCTAGCCTTTTAAGACACCATAGACACATAAAGTCTCGACCTTTACGTTCATGCATGGCATAAATGCCTCAAAATGCCAAAACAAGCCCTTCTTAAGGTGTTAAGCACAACAACCCTCATATGGATGAATAAAGTTGGGACCTTTGGACTCTAGGGACCTAACAAGGTCCAAATTTGAGGACTAGGCTTCTAGCTAATCCATTTTACTCAAAATCCCAAACCAAAGGTGGTAAAAGCCCTAAAACTCCAGCACATGAGATCTAACCAAAATAATGAGAAAGGTGCAGACTTTTACCTTCCTCAGAAGCTCTGGACGATCTATCACTGGATCCAACTTTCCTCCTCTTGATCCTCGCTTGATCTCCTTCTCTTTTTCTCAAATGGTGCACTAAAAAAATCCCAAGATAGCTTCTCTCTCACTATTTAGCTCAAATGACCTTTAGGGTTTGCTTCCAGGGAAAGGGTGGCCGCAAATGAGGTTATAAGTGCCTTTAAATAGGTTCCAAACCCCGAAATTTAGGGTTTCTCTAATCAGCGCCTACTCGGCGAGTCCCTCCTCTGACTCGTTGAGTCCACTCATTAAGTCCACGGGGTAAACCCGACTCGACTCGGCGAGTTGGACCCTCAACTCGTCGAGTCTCCCATTGAATCTCAAGATTAACTCATATGATAATATCCCTGAAAATCCGGATGTTACACTATTTAAAGAACCTTATAGCCCTCTTGTGCGGCTACCTGTCCAGAGAGAGTACCCCTTGAGAGCTTGAGTGAGTTGATAGAGAGATACGGCCATATTGATCGATTTTGGTGTGTTCTAGCATAGGAGGTCAAGGGAGCTGTGGATCCAGAGTTTTCAAGCCCAGATCTACACTATTGAGGTACCAAATCGAGTCCCCTTTCTGTTTTGGGTTAATATCTATGATCTAGGGTTTTCTATACCTGTTTTTGAGCTTGATATGTTGATTTCATGGCCCCTTGTGGGGTTGGACTTTGGATCTGGACCCATAGAGGTCCAGAGAGCTTTCCCCAATCTGCTTTATGTGGGTTTGTGGCTTATATGGTGGATACGAGAGTAAATGCAGAGAGACCGAGGTCGATCGATGAGGTCCCGATAGTGCATGTGTTCCCGGACGTTTTCCCTAAGGAGTTGCCGAGAGTGCCTCCCGAGAGGCAGGTGGAGTTCCGTATCGATTTGGTTCTGGGGGCAGTGCCTTATCGCCTTGTGCCTCAAGAGATGCAGGAGTTATCCTCGCAGCTTCAGGAGCTGCTGGGAAAGGGGTTTATACGGCCGAGTAGCTCGTTGTGGGGAGCACCGATCCTTTTTGTCAAGAAAAAGGATGGTTCACATCGGATGTGCATTGATTACCTGGAGTTGAACAAGCCGACAGTCAAGAACCGTTACCCCTTACCGAGGATCGACGATTTGTTCGATCAATTGCAGGGAGCGTCTTGGTTCTCCAATATTGATCTGAGGTCTGGATATCATTAGATGAGAGTGCGTGAGGAGGATATCCAGAAGACAACGTTCAAGAATTGTTATGGGCATTACGAGTTCGTGGTGATGCCTTTCGGGCTCACCAATCCACCGACGGCGTTCATGGATCTCATGAACAGAGTGTGCAGGCCGATGCTGGATCGTTCAGTGATCGTGTTCATCGATGACATATTGGTGTATTCGAGGATCAGAGAGCAGCATGAGGAGCATTTGAGGGAGATCCTCAGGGTACTGAGGTCGGAGAGGCTTTATGCCAAATTCTCCAAGTATGATTTCTGGTTACGAGAGGTCCAGTTTTTAGGACACCCCGTCAACCAGAATGGGATACTGGTCGATCCGGCCAAGATTGAGGCCGTGATGAGTTGGGAGGTGCCGAGATCCCCTTCAGAGATCAGGAGTTTTCTGGGTTATCCGGCTATTATTGGAGATTTATTAAGGATTTCTCCAAGATTGTTGTTCCTCTCACCAGGTTGACCTGGAAGGGCGTAGCATTCAGTTGGGGCCCAGAGCAGCATGCCTCATTCGAGACACTTCGCCATAGATTATGCGAAGCCCCAGTATTAGCCCTTTCGGAGGGGATGGAGGATTTTTTGGTGTATTGTGATGCGTCGATATCGGGGTTGAGAGTGGTGCTGATGCAGAGAGGTCATGTGATAGCATACGCATCGAGGCAGTTGAAGCCTCATGAGACAAGATATCCCACCCACGATCTGGAGTTGGGGGCGGTGGTGTTTGCTCTCAAGATATGGCGTCACTATTTGTATGGGGTCCAGTGTACCATATACACGGATCACAAGAGCTTGAAGTATCTGATGGATCAGCCTAACCTGAATATGCGCCAGAGGAGATGGTTAGATGTGGTAAAGGATTATGAGTGTGAGATCCTGTACCACCCGGGCAAGGCTAATATTGTAGCTGATTCCCTGAGTCGTAGGGCAGAGAGTGCCCCGATACAAGATGTTTGTTTGAGATTGACAATGATGACCCCGGTGTTGGACACCATTCGAGAGGCCCAGTTAGAGGCCATGAGACCGGAGAACCGCAAAAGAGAGCGGGTGATCAGGCATATATCTGAGTTTGTTGCCGATAGCCGTGGGCTTATGACTTTTCAGGGTCGGATTTGGGTGTCGTTTGGAGGTGGGGCACGTACCATTCTGATGGAGGAGGCGCATAGATCGAGGTTCTCGATCCATCCTGGGGCCACTAAGATGTATTTAGACCTGAAAAGGGAATATTGGTGGCCCTGTATTAAGAGGGATGTCACGTGGTTTGTAGAGAGGTGCTTGACCTGTCGCAGGGTGAAGGCCGAGCACCAGCGTCCACATGGCAAGTTGCATCCCCTTGAGGTTCCCGAGTGGAAGTAGGAACCGATTTCCATGGATTTTATCACCAAATTTCCGAGGACTGCGAGAAGAGTTGATGCAATTTGGGTGATTGTTGATCGGCTGACGAAGATCGCTCACTTTCTTGCTATCAGTGAGAGCTTTTCTGCCGAGAGGCTGGCAGAGTTATATGTGAGAGAGGTGGTATCGCGACATGGAGTGCCGATCTCGGTCGTGTCAGATCGAGATGTGCGTTTCACTTCAGGATTTTGGAAGAAATTCCATGAGGAGCTGGGCACAAGGCTGCATTTTAGTACCGCATACCACCCACAGACGGAGGGTCAGAGTAAGCGGACGATTCAGACACTCGAAGACATGCTGCGAGCATGTGTGATGGACTTCGGAGGAAGCTGGGACACGTATTTGTCGTTGGCTGAGTTTTCTTATAACAACAGCCACCATTTGAGCATTGGCATGCCTCCCTTTGAGTTGTTGTATGAGAGGAAGTGTCGGACTCCCATATGCTGGGGAGAGGTCGGGCAGTGTGTGATGAGTAGCACTGAGTTAGTGCTTCAGACGACTGAGCAGATTCAGCAGGTCAGACAGAGTTTATTGACAGCCCAGAGTCGCCAGAAGAGTTATGCGTATAGGCAACGATCCGAGCTAGAGTTTCAGGTGGGGGATTTCGTACTCCTGAAGGTATCTCCTTAGAAAGGAGTGATCCGATCCAAAAAGAGGGGCAAGCTGGGGCCCCGGTACATCGGCTTGTTCAGGATGACTGCGAGGGTAGGCAAGGTAGCATATCATTTGGATCTACCTGCGGAGTTGAGTCAGGGTCCATCATACCTTCCACGTGTCTCAGTTGAGGAAGTGTATAGCCGACGAGACAGCAGTGGTGCCGTTGGAGGATATTCGGGTGGATGCCATCCTGAATTATGTCGAGAGACCAGTTGCGATTGTGGATCGAAAGATCAAGGTTCTAAGGAACAAGGAGGTGCCCCTGGTGCAGGTCCAGTGGCAACATCGAAGAGGGTTAGAGCTGACATAGGAGCCGAAGTTAGAGATGCGTGAACAACGTCCAGAGTTGTTTGTGGAGTAAGACTTCGAGGGGGAAATCTGATTCTAGTGAGGGAGAATTGTAACATCCGGAATTCCAGGTATTATATTTTATCATTTATTTTTGAGAAAAGAGCGGGACTCGACGAGTCGAGTCGTAGACTCGTCAAGTAGGACCGCGAATGCTGACTGGATTAATGAAAGGACTCGGCGAGTCGGAAAGGGGGGACTCGACGAGTCCGTGCTGTAAGCTGAAACCCTAATTCCCCGGGCTTGAGCCCTATTTAAAGAACCTTATAGCCCTTTTGTGCGGCTACCTATCCAGAGAGAGTACCCCTTGAGAGCTTGAGCGAGTTAATAGAGAGATAAGGCCATATTGATCGATTTTGGTGTGTTCTAGCAAAGGAGAAGTTGTTCCAAGCAAGAGGAGGTCAAGGGAGCTGTGGATCCAGAGTTTTCAAGCCCAAATCTACACTATTGAGGTACCAAATCGAGTTCACTTTTTGTTTTGGGTTAAGATCTATGATTTAGGGTTTTCTATACCTCTTTTTGAGCTTGATATGTTGATTTCATGGCCCCTTGTGGTGTTGGACTTCGGATCTGGACCCATAGAGGTCCAGAGAGCTTTCCCCAATCTGATTTATGTTGGTTTAAGGAAGAAAAGAGTCTAGATTGCCATTAGAGAGGCCTTTTGGCCAAAGATAGCCTTGTACACGCTGCATGTGGGTCAAGTTTCGACCTTTATGTGGTTTTTGGTCGTGGGGAAGCCAGATCTATAGCTTAGGGAAGCGGATCTGACCTCATAAGGTCATTTCAGTGTTGGCATGGGAGCAACTCGCCGAGTTCATAAGTGGACTCGACGAGTCGAGTCGGGGTTGCCCCGCGATTCGTTGCTGAGTAACTCGACGAGTGGAGAGAGGACTCGTCGTGGCAAGTGAGGCTTAGAAGACTGCAGAGGACCAGTGTGGACTCGCCGAGTCGCCTGAGTGCACTCGACGAGTCTGGTCAAAGTTTTACCGTTGACCGGAGTTGACTTCGTTGACTTTTATGGTTTAGTCAATGGTTGGACTTATGAGCCATTAGAGGGGTAGAATGGTCTTTTACCCTCATTAGAAGCTGTATTAATGAGAGTTCTCATTTATGTGATTAGGCGGAGGCTAGCGCAGTATTTTAGAGTTCGAGGTTTACCGAGTATCCGAGGTGAGTCTTCTCACTATACTTTACCTTGAGTGGTAACTAGAGTATGTGACAGAGTATCTTGTATGTTATGTATATGATGTGTTGCACTGCATTATTTCTATGTGATTTATGTTGTGTGTATTCCAGAGTTACAGAGTTAGGACCGGAAGGTCCACAGAGTTTGGGCCAGAGGGTCCACAGAGTTAGGGCCAGAGGTCCCACAGAGTTATAGCCTCGAGTGGCTAATATGTGTTATATGTGGTATTTTGGGGAACTCACTAAGCATTTATGCTTACAGTGTTTTAGGGTTGTGTTTCAGGTACCAATGAGGATCGCGGGAAGGTTCCGGCATGATCAGTACACACACATGAGGAGATTTTATACATTATGATCTTGGGCTGTATTTATGGATTGATATGTGAAACAATTAGATTTTATAATATGGATGAGTGAAAATATGTTTTAAAAATGTGAAAAATTGTTTTGAAATTTACGGTGTTACAAGTTGGTATCAGAGCCTTGGTTTGAGGGATTTCGGTGCACCTTCGGGCGTATTTGAACTCAAACTGAGGATTTGAGAGATTTTCAAATGGAAATCATAAAAAAAATCTTAAATAGTAAATGTTTTGAAAAGAGTAGAGCAGAGCAGTGTGTACGATCAACCAGCGCCCGAACGGTGATTTCCTAAGATACCCTTATATTATGTGTTATGATATATGAGATAATATGTTATGCATGCTAGAGTAGGCTAGGTATTATTATTAGGACTAGACTTGTTTGATTTGTGATGCCTTAGCCTAGGGGTTTTGCTTCTAGGAGATGCTTGAGAGTGAGTAGATAGCAGCGAGGAGCTATGAGAGATCTGCTAAAGAGTAGACTATGCATTGTGAGAGTAGAGTACTTGGGATTTGGAATCTAAGGAGGAGGACTTGGGGTGAATACTGATGCGGTATGGACGGTAGTATTGGCCCCGTACTACTGAAGACACCGCATCAGTGCGCAGCCCAAGTAAGAATCCTTAGGGTACCAGGGATAGAGTAGGAATGGTATATCGAGTGTGTATACGCTCGAGCGAGTCTTTGATATTTTGTGTTGTATTTTTAGAGAGACATCATGGTTGGGACACACCACACACCTGAGAGCAGTGGTGTCAGTGACGAGGAGATCCGTAAGTTGATCCATGAGGAGGTGGCTGTTGCCATCCGCGTAGAGAATCCAGAGATGTTCGGGTCTATTAAGACCACGTTGATTGAGACTTTTGATGAGAGATACACAACGGTTACTGAGGCTGCAGCCGCTGCAGCTACTGCGGCTGTTGCTGTTGCTAGACCTCAGGCTGGTGATTCGTTGTTGTTTCGAGAGTTTAACAACACGAAGCCACCAGAGTTTGATGGGACTCATGATCCGATTGCTGCGATGAGATGGGTTTATGATATTGAGGGATACTTCTATACGTCTTCATGTCCGGAGCATCTGAGAGTTCGGTTTGCGCTGAACCAGCTTCGCTTGGGAGCGAAGGACTGGTGGAAATTTGTGACGGCGCACTATTCGTCTGTTGAGCTTGTCGCGGTGACCTGGGAGAGGGAACGTTTGGCCCAGGAGTTTCTAACCCTCAATCAGGGTACTGAGTCTATTATTGTGATCACCAAGATGTTCCATGAGAGGGCGATGTTCTGCCCTGAGCACGTGTCGACCGAGCAGGCACTTATGAGTCGGTATCTGAGTATTCTGAGGAGGGACATACGAGAGTTCGTAGCGAACTCGTCGTACCGGACATTTGCCGAGCTCCAAGAAAATGCTCGGAAGAGGGAGATAGAGCTGGAGACTCATGCTAGAGAGGAGGCGAAGTCTCAGGGGAGGGATCGACGACCGACTCAGTCCCAGCCGGCAGCCAAGCGGGCCAAGCCCGCCGATTCGAGATCAGGGAACCAGAAGGGCCGCACTTGTGGCAAGTGCGGCAAGGATCATGAGGGAGTTTGTAGAGCAGGGTCTTGCTACAAGTGTGGTAAGGAGGGGCATTTTCCAAGGATTGCCCCAAGGGGTTTGCAGTCTGTTTTCATTGCAACCAGACCGGACACTGGAAGGCCTAGTGTCCGCAGTTGCGGGGGTCATCCCAGGGAGCATCGCAGGGATCTTCCCCTGCTACTGTTCGAGCTCCAGAGAGTCGGCTAGTGAAGTCCGAGGTGCCAAAGGCTCGCGGGAGAGCCTTCCAGTTGACAGCGGAGGAGGTCCGCGCAACGCCAGATGTTGTGGCTGGTATGTATTCTTTCATCTATCTATTTTGAGTTTATGGTCTATGATTATATTATGACATGCGTAGGTACCTTTCTTGTGAGTTCTGTACCTGTTTTGGTGTTATTTGACTCGGGTGCAAGTTGGTCTTTTGTGTCGTTAGCTTTTAGTCAGAACATCATTATCGTCGAGACGAGTCGACCTTTGCGAGTTTCCATAGCTGACGAGCGAGCAGTGTATGCCACTGATGTGATTCGAGGATGTGTACTCGAGATCTTTGATGTTGACTTTCCGATTGATTTGGTCCCGATTGCGATGGGTGATGTCTGTGTCATCGTGGGCATGGACTGGTTGAGCAGATTTGGAGCGATTATCGACTACGAGCAGCAGCTGGTGACCATACGAGACCCTAGTGGGGGAGTTATTACAGTGTACGGCGAGGGTACCCGTTCTGGATCAGCGTTCTGTTCGGTGGCCAGAGCGAGGCAGAGTCTACAACAGGGCTGTAGTGGGTTTGTGGCTTATGTGGTGGATAAGAGAGTAAATGCAGAGAGACCGAGGTCAATCGATGAGGTCCCGATAGTGCATGTGTTCCCGGACGTTTTCCCTGAGGAGTTGCCGGGAGTGCCTCCCGAGAGGCAGGTGGAGTTCCGTATCGATTTGGTTCCGGGGGCAGCTCCTATCGCCAAGGCGCCCTATTGCCTTGCGCCTCCAGAGATGCAGGAGTTATCCTCGCAGCTTCAGGAGCTGCTGGGAAAGGGGTTTATATGGCCGAGTAGCTCGCTGTGGGGAGCGCCGATCCTTTTTGTCAAGAAAAAGGATGGTTCACATCGGATGTGAATTGATTACCTGGAGTTGAACATGCCGACGGTCAAGAACCGTTACCCCTTACCGAGGATCGACGATTTGTTCGATCAATTGCAGGGAGCGTCTTGGTTCTCCAAGATTGATCTGAGGTCTGGATATCATTAGATGAGAGTGCGTGAGGAGGATATCCAGAAGACAACATTCAGGACTTGTTATGGGCGTTACGAGTTTGTGGTGATGCCTTTCGGGCTCACCAATCCACCGGCGGCGTTCATGGATCTCATGAACAGAGTGTGCAGGCCGATGCTGGATCGTTCAGTGATCGTGTTCATCGATGACATATTGGTGTATTCGAGGATCAGAGAGCAGCATGAGGAGCATTTGAGGGAGATCCTCGGGGTACTGAGGTCGGAGAGGCTTTATGCCAAATTCTTCAAGTGTGATTTCTGGTTACGAGAGGTCCAGTTTTTAGGACACCTCGTCAACCATAATGGGATATTGGTCGATCCGGCCAAGATTGAGGCCGTGATGAGTTGGGAGGTGCCGAGATCCCCTTCAGAGATCAGGAGTTTTCTGGGGTTGGCCGGCTATTATCGGAGATTTATTAAGGATTTCTCCAAGATTTCTGTTCCTCTCACCAGGTTGACCCGGATGGGCGTAGCATTAAGTTGGGGCCCAGAGCAGCATGCCTCATTCGAGACACTTCGCCAGAGATTATGCGAAGCCCCAGTATTAGCCCTTCCGGAGGGGATGGAGGATTTTTTGGTGTATTGTGACGCGTCGATATCGGGGTTGGGAGCGGTGCTGATGCAAAGAGTGTTGGATATAATGTCTAAGTCCATAACTTTATTCGGTATGTACTTGACGCAAACCGGCATGGTCCATTTGGGTTGCATGGCATTGCAATATTTGGATAGACAAAATGAGAGAAATTACACTTTTGATTATTAGTATATTATATGTTCTAATATATTAATAATAGTATTATTTAATTAGTATTGATCAAGTATTAATCTAGTATTAATTTGGTGATCAAAGTGAGACTAATTAAATGTATAGGGTTGATTATGAAAATCATCAATTCTTTTATGGTGGATTAATGATCCATGGTTTATTTGTTTGGTTATAACCATATGGAGCTCCATGGATAGTCTATGGGAGTTACAAACCCATGGGTCATGAGAAATGAAGAGTCATGAAAATTAGGGTTTACATTTGTAACTCCTAATTATGATACACTATAAAAGAAACCCTATAGCATGCAAAATCGGCACTAGAGTGTTTGTAGAGAGGGCATAACCGATTTTCAAGTGTAAGAAGTATTCTCTCAAGTTATTCCAAGTTTTGTGGTGTTGTGTGAAGCATTTGAGGCACAACATTTGGGGTGCCAGGCTCACAAAGTCTTGATGTAACGACCCGTTCCCGGTATGTTAATTTATTGGTATTTGTTGTGAGTTTTGCAAGAGGAACTCGGCGAGTTCATAGCCTGACTCGCCGAGTAGGGTCGCGGCTGCGAGCACGCGTGAGCCGGGGACTCGGCGAGTCCATATTCTGGACTCGGCGAGTCCATCCGTCTGGGTGAAACCCTAAATCCCCGGGTTGCCCACTATTTAAACCACGTTATAGCCCCATTCTTGCCTCCCTCACCCTGAGAACTCAGTGAGAAAACCCTAATCCTCCCTTGAGAGCTTATAAGTGATTTGGTGCCATTTTGTGAAGGTGTGAAGAAGGAGAAGAAGAAAGAAGTAAGGAAACGAGTTGTACTGTAAAGATCCAAGGGCAAATCTGAGTTTATTGAGGTATTTTCGGAGTTCCCTTCTTGTTATATGCTTTAAACTTCCATTAGAACTCTTCTAAGAGCTATTTGATGTTTGTTCCAAGCCTTATGTTTGTAGGAATGTCTTAATAAGCCGAAATACCTTTGGATCTGAATGTTGGGGTGTTGTAGAGCCCATATCTACTGTCTTTTTGGAGTTACTTTGCATATTAACCATAGATCTACCCATTTTATGCATCTTTTAGCCTTATTTCCCTTATTCATGAGGTTGTGCACGTAAAGTTGGAAACTTTACGTGGTAAATCAGCTTATTGGACTCAGATCTATCAATTGTATGTGTTGGATTCAAACAAAATCGAGTAAAAATCAGTTGCATGGCGGCAACTCGGCGAGTCGGGAAGAACGACTCGGCGAGTTGGGTCGCGAGTTCCCGAGTCCTTCATTTTGACCATCGTCGAGTGAATCCAGTGAGTTAGAGAGTGGACTCAGCGAGTTGAGGGTAGACTCAGTGATGGAGGGACTCGGCGAGTTGTTCATACAACTCGGCGAGTCCAAGGCAATCTTCTTAGGATCAAGAACAACTCGTCGAGTTGTTCATATGACTCGGCGAGTCGGATGAAGATTGTCTGAGTTTGTGGATCGAATGAGTGCTCGTCGAGTCGATGCCATGCTCGACGAGTAGCAGCGGGTAGGGTCGAGGAGTGAGAATATGGACTCGGCGAGTTGGCGGCCCAACTCGGCGAGTCAGGTCAACTGTGGGTTGACTTTGTCCGAGAGTTGACTTGGTCCGAGGGTTGACTTTGACCAAGGGTAAAAGAGTCATTTTTTTACCCAATGCAGTGTTTAGTATTTGATTGAGTGTGTTTATGGACTTGTAGCCGGGGAGATACCGGAGCAGCAGCAGTTAGCCCTCAGAGCTATTCACTCAGCTGCCAGTTCACGAGGTGAGTTTCCTTTCAGTAGGACGGGTCTAAGGCCACAATGCCGGCCCGTTTAGCTAGCAGTAAGTATCTGGATGTTATCCGATGCAGTAGTTAGCACGTTTGATGCCTTCGTGGCTCAGACAAGATTATGTGTGTTCATGTTAGTGATATGTTATGCTATGATCAGTCAGCTTCGGGCTCCGGTCCGATGTCAGCTTCGGACTTCGGTTCGATGTAGGGGACAAGGTCCCAGTTAGCTTCGGACTTCGGTCCGATGTCAGCTTCGGACTTCGGTTCGATGTAGGGGACAAGGTCCCAGTTAGCTTCGGACTTCGGTCCGATGTCAGCTTCGGACTTCGGTTCGATGTAGGGGACAAGGTCCCAGTTAGCTTCGGACTTCGGTCCGATGTCAGCTTCGGACTTTGGTCCGATGTAGGGGATAAGGTCCCAGTCAGTCAGCTTCGGACTTCGGTCCGATGGAGGGGGCAAGGCCCCGTATGTGCTTGATATATTATAGTATGGTATGAGGTAATTTGGGGGAGCTCACTAAGCTTCGTGCTTACAGTTTCAGTTTTGGTTTCAGGTACTTCCGCAAGCAAAGGGAAGAGCTCGGGATGATGGCATCGCACACACCACCGCCTCAGCTTTAGCCTGGGATTGATTTAGTTGTTTGGATTTGATGTAGTATGATACAGTTTTCCGCACAGTATTTTATTATGTTTTGGAATACATCACGCATGGTTTTATTATATGATGCTCTGATCACAGTTTTTATTATATTAAAAACAAAAAAATTTTTGGGTCGTATTTTTGGGTCGTTTCACTTGAAGGAATCCAAGCAACAACAAGGTATGGATTTCTACTAGTTTTATGTTTTATATATTCCCCATGCCATGCTAGTTAGGAAATAACCTTGAAAAGAAATTTGTATGTATATAGACAAAACATAGATTCAAGGTTATTGGGGTTGCATGTACACTTAGGAAGTGTTAGAATGTTCAAAACCCATCAGTGGTATCAGAGCCTAGGATTGTTTTCTGTATACTTGATGCAAAACTGCTTAAAAATCGAAAAATCTGCTCACTGACGACTGGACTCACCGAGTTCATGGGGAGGACTCGCCGAGTCCATGAACAAATTCATCCTACTCGTCGAGTAGGTTCTTGCACTCGACGAGTAGGAGCGTGTTTGGCAGTTTTTCGAGTTTTGTTGCTGGAAATGGATTAAAATCATTATCCCAAACTGTTTTGGACTTGTAATAAAATTGTTTTTCAAAGTGGTAATGATTATGTTAACCCATTTTAAATGACTATTATCAATTTTCAAGTTTTATATATGTTAATATGATTTCTTGAAATTGTTTGATATTAATATTCGTTCTTATGAGTTTTAGAAGATCATAGTGTTGGATTAGTGTCTAAGTCCATAACTATTTTGGTATGTACTTGACCCGATGGTGCATGGTCCTTTTGGGTTGCCTTCACCAATGCAACTTGATTGGAGAAATAAATAAAGAGAGAGGTTATTATGATTTATTAATATGTTATAAGAATAATATATTAAAGGAGAAATCATATTTGTTTAATTAATATTGGTCAATAATTAATTAAGAATTAATTTTGTGATCAAGTGTAATTAATTAAACTAGAGGGGCTGAATTGTAATTATGTGATAGTTGCAAAATAGGGCAATGGTTATCCTTGTTAAAGGATGGACAAATTCAAGGATAAGGATATCCTTAAAATCGTCCAAGGTCCAAGAGATAGGGATTTTCAAGGCTTATCTTATGGTTGCTTGATGGGCAAGTAACTAGATAAGGATAAGGACTGAAACCCTAATCCCAACCCTATATAAAGACCCCTAAGGCCTTAGGATTTCATGCACTTGATCCCTAGAGCATCTAAGGACGAATTCCTACCTCTCTCCTCTCTCTTTATACCTTCTCCACTTGCTTATGGTGTTTGTGAACCATTAGAGGAGTGACACTTGTGACTCTAAGCCTTCCAAAGTCAATACAAGGAGATTTGGGATTGTTATTGCTACATAACAATCAAGGTAACATTATAAACCTATTCTAATATCTAATATGATTACTTGTATGCTAGAATTAGGGTTTATAGTCTTGGATTCAAAGCATGTATAATAGAGAAACCTAGATCCAAGCATTAGGGTTTGTATGAGCACATAGGATGTTCTTAGGACCAAAACCCATCAGTGGTATCAGAGCCTAGACTGGTTTCAATTGTATTGATGCATTGTATATCTGAAAAATTCGATTTTTGATGTTGTGGAGGCTGGACTCGCCGAGTCCATGGCTGAACTCGCCGAGTCCATGCAGACTCGACGAGTCAACTCGTCAGATGGAGTATATCTCGGGATTTCTTGCTGTTTTTGCTTTGGGATAGTTACCTTATCATATTAGATCAACATAAATCCGATTTTATGATATATTTGACTATATTATTGATCTAATTGAAGATATTTATCAATCAATAAGATAATTGTTTCCTTATGTGATAATTGATTAATTATTTTGACTAAATTGATAAATTGTTTTGCAAGAAATCATTAAATAAATCAAATATGGATAATTATGTGATTAATTGTTAATTTAGATTATTTGTTATTTGATCCTTGTGGTTTGAAAAGTTTCATATCTTCCCCTTTAGGTTTTATAGTTTAAATTTGAAACCAAAGATTTTGTTGTTTTGAAATTTAAATAGTTGAAACCCTAATGTTTTGAAAAAGGTTTCAAAACTTGCCCTCAAGTTTTGGAATTTAAATTTTGATTAAATGGTTTAATTTTGATGTATATTTAAATTCAAAACCCTAATGTGTTGAAATGTTTCAAAACTTGCCCTCAAGTTTTGGAATTTAAAAGTTGATTAAAAGTTTAATTAGGAATGTTAAATTCTAAAACTCTAGTATAGTTTTGAAAAAGTTCAAATCACACCCTTATGGTTTTATTAATTAATTAAGGTGTATAATTAAAAGAAGTTTAATAAATCCATAAAATTTTAGGTTTACAATTTAATTGAATTAAAAGTATAATTGTTAAATTAGACCACCTAATATTTTAAAAGTGTAAAATACACCCTTTACTATATATAACATTAAAAGTCTAACATTATGTATATGTATGAGTAAAAGTCAGTCTTACCATTAGTAGGCCTCATTCACAAAGCTGGTCTATAAGGAGTGTTTAAGGAAATTGCCTATAAAATGGCGATTGAATGGGTATCCACTCTTACCCACCGCACTCTTGACTAGTGGAGGGTCGTTAGCCGAACGGGTAGGATAGGACGAAACCTTCCATTATAAGTATAATGAATTATTAAAGTAACTAAATGTTTTCATAAAATTCCCAATCTTAGTTACTTAGGCAAAAGTGAATTGATGCAATTCCATGAAATTACACTTTGTGCCCTTGCAAAGACGTTAGTGGAGTGTGTGTGGTTTACCGACACACTAAATGGTTCTAAGCGAAGGTAGCAGAGGGTGACTCAATGTTTGTCATAGTTCGGTGGAGCGTGTGTGGTTTACTGGCACATCGAATAGGTGACTGTAACATGTGAGGGCACCATGTAAGTTTGCATGGTTATTCACACCCGCTTTGTGATCCTCGGCATCCCAGTCACAAACAAGAAGGGCATATCGAGATTTAAACATGCCATTGAAATGTTCAATGAATCTCAAAGGATCTAGGAGTTTTCATAGATTTAAAACCTAAATTTCTTTTTCGTTTTTCATGGTGGAAATTAGTGAATCGTCATTCATTACCTTCAAATGTTCTGCAATTTGGGTTACGACATCCCTCTCCCGAGTTGTAGAATATTGTGTTGGGTCCTAGCCTCAATATCTTATTTGGGTGATCTACTAAGGACTCAATCTATCAACTAACTTGAATTCATTTTCTCCCGTTTTGTAGATGTCAAAGTTCGAAGTGAGCATAATCTAACTGTGAAGGAATGGATTTCGATCGCATTTCTCGAAGATTAGATTCTTGAGCTACTACTTAGAGTTAGAATTAGATTGCTAAGAAATAAGTATTAGCATAGTTTTTCAATGAATTGCATTGTAAGGACAAATTTTTCCGCAATAAAATAAATTTTGATTTTATATTATTTATTTATCCTTGCAATGGCGTATATGAAGAATTGATGTTTGATTATTAGCAATAATGGATTTGATTCTTAGTTATGGAAATGTCGAAAATTTACCAAATAGGGAGAGTTTCTCATCGCCCAAGTTTCTATTAGACAAAAACTTGGAGTCATGCAACTTGGTTGCACGATGAATGAGAAATTTCATATTTGGAAATTAGACTAATTCATTGACAAAGTGTCAAGTGAAGGACTAGGAGATCGAGCATACAAAGTTGCGTGTTAATCAAGTCCACCATAAGAGTAACAAAGATATTCGTCATAATTTACTAAAGGTTTAGTAAATATGATTATACTTACAAGATTAAGTGTAATTCTAAATTGATTAAAGGGTTTAGATCAATAGCAGAACGAATAAGAAGAATCAAGTAGGCAGAAAGATAAAAGTTTCTCCATTCTAAGAAGAAGGGAGAGTACCTTTTATGCTTTATGATAGGTCTTAATGATTAAGAACCATATCTCAATTGATCCTCTAAATGAGTCTTAGTACAATTGTATGTCTAAGAAGAGGAATCAAGAACTGAAGAAATGGTTAAATCAATAAGTCAATCATACTTCGTTCCAATAACAAGTCTTAAAGTTAAGATTGTGACATCGAGTGAAAAAGTAAGGTTTATAACATTCATCAATTGTGGAAAGTTGTGATGTCTTGGATAAGACAAAGACCAACTAGGACCAAAGTTATGAAGTGTTTTGTTTTAATAAAAGATACACTAACTCTTGAATATTTGTTTGTCAAGAAATGGTTATTGACAAGAGAATCTTATATGTCAAGGAGTCAGTGGGAGTCTTAATGGTCTTGAAAGGTTTCAAGAACAAATCAAATAAACCTTAATTGATCATCACTAGCACACGAGTTGAGGTTTACAACCTATCGTGTTGACATTATTTTGTTTCTGTGCCAATCCAATCGAGTTAATTATGCATGTGAGTCCTATGAGTTCTCATTTAAATGCATAAAAGGCAAGGACCTTGATCAATGGAAAGTACATTGATAGGAAAGGGTGAGCTGCTTAACTACTTGGAAGACATGGTGGGCAGCTGTGCTACCATAAGGCAAGAAATCAAGATTAAGAAAGATCGGTCCATATGAGTTTGAGTTTGTCGTAAACCTTAGTTTCAACAAATTCACATGGATAGGAACAAATACACCATTTAAATCTAACTGTCATAAGATTTCCTCCTTCATGAAAATGATTGTGAGGAAATGCTTTCACTAAGAAAGATTTTAAGAAGATAGTGATTGTAAAATTGCATTCTCGAATTCAATTATGGTTACGGTATCCCTTTCCATGATTTGAATTGTGAGGTTTGGCAATTGTTTACACACACATATGAACTATCTAAGGCAAAGGTGTATAAGTTCAAGAAGCCTTGATAAAAGATTATCACAGCACTAAGTATTAGAAACATGAACTTAAGAAATTCAATAAGCATTTTTTTTTTCTGAAAGTTAAGATGTTTATGAATACATGTCGAAGCTAGTGGGAGCATAAGTGTTATGTTTTATAATAATCATCATGATAGTGGGAGCATAAAAGTTATGATTGTATGATTATTAAGGCACGTATTGCAAGTTGGCAATATTAATTATAGAAAACAAGAGTTATACCTTGCAAAGTCGTAAGGGTTGTAAAGTTGTTTTGCTATAATTAAGGGAGAGAATATTATGCTTCATTTCAAATCTAAAGGATTAGGTTGAGAAATGTTAATACATTTAGTCAAGGGTACATAGTGTGTTCTTAAAATTTCGATTATGATTACAGCATGCTTTAATGTTTGACCATTCTAAAATTTTCCAAATGTCGAGCGCATTTAGAGGGAAAAGGGACTAGAATTGGTTTTGACTAAAATGATTAAACAACTATCAAAGGACAATCCAAAGTTCGACGAGGATTGGTTGCTTGTGAGTAGTTGAAAGTATAGTATTAGAAATTATGGAAATGTTTCCATATTGGATGGACCATATCGACTCTATTATGAATAGAAAAGATTATATTAAGAATGAGTTGTCATATGAAAAATATGGAAGCATGTCCATATTGGGAATTGAATATTGAAAACCTATGTCTAGATTAGAAACCTTTATGCAATAGGATGTTCAAAGGAATGTACTTTGAGTGAGAGACATCATATCTAAGGAATTGTCTTGTAACAATGTCTGATAGAGGACTTTGTAATATCATTGGCAATAGTCTTTGTGACTTTGGTGCAGTGACATTACAAAAGGATCATTGCATAGAATGTTAGAATCTAACATATTTTATAAGTAACAAGAATTTGATATTCTCACACTTATGAAAAAGGATTTGGAGTTGTGAAATGAGAATGATTGGAAATGTGTTCAATTTGGTCTATTTCACAAAAGTAAGAACCATAGGTAAACATTGTGTGCATGCTAGGAGCATGGGACAAGTGTAATAATTCAAGTAAGAAGTTGATTACCCGAAACGACAAATAATGAGTAATCAATATGGTGATAAATAAAAGGTGTTTTATTTATACTCAAAGGTTTGAGGCCATATGGGATTAGTATTATTCTTGTGTTTCACATTTTGCATGTTTTGACTTCCAGAATAATTGAGTTTATTAAGAATAATCGAATTATTCAAACGGGCCACAGTCGTTCATATGTTGGAAGTAGATATGAATGAAGACTGTCGTGAATTGGTGTGTGGATTGTCTAAAGAGCATTAGACATAAGCAAATATTTGCTGCAACGTTCATGAGTGCTTATGAATATGATTTGAGCATTGGATTAAACCCACGCTCACTTGGATCACTCCATGAATTGTATCACGAGTGATTGGTGAGACGATAACATCTTATATTCTTGAAACCGAGATGTGTGAGTTGTATCTTGCGAATCAGTTGCACATTGATAATATGTAAACGCACTAGTAACTTGGTGTTATAAAACATATTGTTGTGTGTGATTCGGTGCGTGAGTGCAAGCGAGCATTGTATCAAAGTTTATCTGTTCCTTTTATCAAATGTTTGACTCTGCTTTAGGTAAAGTCCATTATCTAACTTTATTAAGTTTCTATTATGAGATTCTTATTGCATGATGTGACTGGGTCACATATTGATGTTTTAAGAATCAAAGAAGAGTGAAGAAACTTAAAGGAAGTATATGCTGATTCTGATCGTGAAGATGGATTTCGATCGCATGGTTCGGTGATTAGAATTTTGAGTTGTTACTTAAGAGTTATGATATATTGCTTAGGAATAGATAAAAACAAGTTTTCCATATGGATTGTAAGGATAAGTTTTCAGCAAAGTTTTAAAATAAAAGAAAATGGTTTTGATTTTATTTATTTTAAGTATCCTTACAACCGCATTTGTGAAAAAGGTTGTTGCTTATATGTTTCCATTGATAAGCAATATGGGTAAATGGATTTGATCCCTTTATTAGTGGTAGTGTCATAATTTACCAAATAAGGAAAGATTCTCATCACCCGAGTTTCAGTTGGATAGAAACTTGGAATCATGCAAGTTGTATTGTGTGATGAATGAGAATTTTCATTTTTGGCAAATTAAGACTAATTCCTTGTTCACATTCGCATGTGAGTCAAGCGAAGGACAAAAGGATCGGGTACATTAAGTTGTGCACTAGTCAGGTCCACCACAAAGGTAGATAAGATTATTCGTTATGATTTACTAAAGTTTAGTAAATATGGTTATGCTTACGAGTTTAAGCGTAATTCTGAAACATTGGAAAAGTTTCAATGTATGGCAGAATGAATAAGAAGAATCAAATAAGGCAGAAAGATAAAAGTTTCTCCAATCTGAAGAGATGGGAGAGTACTTGTGTATTTTGTTTTATGATTATCTTAGTGATTATGGAACCATATCACAATTGATCCTCTAAGGACACATTAGTGTGTTTGTTGCCTGAGGAGAGGAATCGTGAATATTTGAAATGGTTAAACCAAAAGATAACTCATACTTCGTTCCAAAAACAAATCCTGGAGTTATACTCCAAGATTGTAACTTGAGTGACATAGTCTTTAGAAATTTCATAACACTTGTCAAATGTAGAGTAATATGTTTCCTATTCTTGTACATTTGAGATTGATAAGTTGTGATGTTTTGGATAAAACAAAGACCAGCTAAAACCAATAGTGAGAAGTGTTTAACTTGATAAGAATCCGCACTAGCTCTTGAATATTTGTATTGTCAAGGAATGGTTCTTGACAAAGAGAAGTCTTATATGTCAAGAGGACAGTGGGAGTCTAAAATATTCTAAAATAGTTTCAAGAACTAATCAAGATTTTTGTTAATCACTAGCCCACGACTTGAGGTTTGTAACCTATCATGTTGACATATTCTTATTTCTGTGTCTATTCCAGTTAAAAGTTGATTATGCTTGTGAGTTCTATGAGTTCTCAATTGTTTGCATAACAACCGGGAAGCAATGGTGGGCATTGTGCTACCAGGTGGCAAGAAATTAAGATGAACAAGTTCAGTCTATATGAGTTTGGATTTGTCACTAACCTTGTCTTGTGATTATGGTTACGAAAAATTCACATCGATAGGAACACATACACCATAAAAATCTAAGTGTTATAAGGTTTCTCTTGGATTCATGAAAATAATGGTAAGGAAACTCTTTCACTAAATAGATTTTGAGTAGATAGCAATTGTGAGAATGACAAAAGGTCTAAACATTATGATTACGGCATCCCTCTTCATAATTGTTTAGACACACAAGTGAGCTATCTAAGGAAAGGTGTATGGTTTTGATAAAGTCTTATCAAAGAAATTGCGTATCAGAAACCTGAACTTTGGTAGAAAAGTCAATAAAGTGTTGGTTTCTAAAAGTCCAGCTGATCTCTGGATACATGTCAAAGCTAGTGGGAGCATAAGTGTTATGCTAGTAAGATAATAATCATTATGCTAGTGGGAGCATGATTATTATGTTAAGTGTTTCAAGTCAGCAATATTAATTATAGAAAACAAAAGTTTCAATTTGCCTTGAAAAAAATGTTTTGCTATAATTAAGGGAGAGGATTTTATACTTCACTCCAATTCTACAAGCTTAGATTGAGAACTTAATCTACTTTAGTCAAGAATATATATGAATGTTATGCTGGAATGGTTCAACATAAGGAAATTCTATATATGTTGCATTCTCAAAATTCGATTATGATTACGGCATCCCTCTTCATAGTTCGAATTATGAAAACATGGCAAATAAAATTTTTTATAGCATAAATCATGTCCCATATGCTTTGGGTATAGGTTTGATTACATGTGCTATAATATTCATCCATTCTAAATTTTCCAAATGCCTAGGGCATTAAGATGGAAAAAGGAATAGAACTGGAAATGACTAAAATGATTAAGCAAAATTGTCGAGGACAATCTGAGGTTTACCAAAGATTGGTTGCTCATGGACAATTAGAAGTATAGAGTAAGGACCATAGTGACATATTTTGAAAAGAGGCAACTCTTGTTCAGAAGTGACGGTCAAAATGGTAATATGGAATTGTCTCCATAAGTGGAAGTTATTGTTTGAATCTGTGTAAGATTAAAGAACTTAATGCTAAAAAGGATGTTCAAAGGAATGTACTTTGAATTTGAGACTTCATTTCCATGAAATTGTTTTCCATTGGAAGACTTTGTAATGTCTGTTGCCAAGTCTTTGTGACTTCTGTGCATAGTCATTACAAGGGGATCATTGCATATAAGTTTAGAATCTAACAGATTACAGTAAATGGCAAGAGTTTGGTATTCTTGAATTTACAACAAGGATTGGAATTGTGAAATGCATCATTGGAATATTTTCAATTGATCTATTTCACAAAGAGAGGACCATAAGTAAACATAGTATGCATACTTGGAGTATGGCATAATTGTTGTTTGGAAAAACATAGTGCACATGCTTGGAGCATTGGACAACTAATGTTTTAATTCAAGCATAAAGTTGATTAATCGAAACATAAATAATGAGTAATCAATATGGTGCTTAAATAAAAGGTGTTTTTATTTACACTCAAAGTGTGAGGGCCATATAAGATTAGTATTATTCTTGTGTTTCACTTTGCATGTTTTGACTTCCAGAATAATTATGTTATGGTATATATCATATTATTCAAACCATCCACAGTCAGTCATATGTTGGAAGTAGATATGAATCAATACTGTCATGAATTTGGCTTGTATGATTTGTCTAAAGTGCTTTAGACAATGCAATGGTTGCTACAACATTCATGAGTACTCATAAGGGCTGAGTATTGGATTCAACCCACGCTCACTTGCATCACTTCATGGAATTTATCTCGAGTGATCGTGAGACGGTAATATCATATAAATCTTCAAACCTAGAGATACGAGTTGTTGACTATGAGTTGGTTATTCATTGATTGTACGAAAACGCATTGGTAACTCAATGTTATAAAACGTGCCTTTGTGAATAATTCAACAAGTAGTTAGTACAAGCATATCAGTCGAAGTTTATCTGTTCCTTCTAGAAATAAAAGCGATATCTGGGCCCCTCGATGATTTGGTTTTGACCTATGTACCGGGCCCGGTCAGAACCTAATTGATGTGTTCAATTTAGTTCTATGTTGAAACAAATAGAGATCGAGAAACAAATGCTGGACAATAAGTAAGACCATGTTCCATGTGTTTGTCCGGCTGATATCATGAGAACTAAGGATTATATGATCACTTATCTTAAATGACGTATCATCATCATCTCAGTTCCGAGAGACTTTGAAAGAGCTACGATTGCTAGTCGGATTTTGAAGTCATATTTGCAAATATAGTTATTAGACTTATCCAAGTGGGAGACTGTTGGATATAGTGTCTAAGTCCATAACTTTATTTGGTATGTAGTTGAGCCGACCCGGCATGGTCTATTTGGGTTGCATGGCATTGCAATACTTGGATAGACAAAATGAGAGAAAGTACACTTGTGATTATTAATATATTATAAGTTCTAATATATTAATAATAGTATTATTTAATTAGTATTGATCAAGTATTAATCTAGTATTAATTCGGTGATCAAAGTGAGACTGATTAAATATATAGGGTTGATTATGACAATCATCAATTCTTTTATGGTGGATTAATGATCCATGCTTTATGGGTTTGGTTATAACCATATGGAGCTCCATGGATAGTCCATGGGAGTTACAAACCCATGGGTCATGAGAAATGAAGAGTCATGACAATTAGGGTTTACATTTGTAACTCCTAATTATGACACAATATAAAAGAAACCCTATAGCATGCAAAATCGGCACTAGGGTATTCATAAGAGGGCATAACCGATTTTTGAGGCTAAGTGACATTCTCTCAAGTTATTCCAAGTTTGTAGTGTTGTGTGAAGCATTTGAGGCACAACATTTGGGGTGCTAGGCTCACAAAGTCTTGAAGGAATCCAAGCAACAACAAGGTATGTATTTCTACTAGTTTTATGTTTTATATATTCCCCATGCCATGCTAGTTAGGAAATAACCTTGAAAAGAAATTTGCATGTATATAGAGAAAACACAGATCCAAGTTTATTAGGGTTGCATGTACACTTAGAAAGTGTTAGAATGCTCAAAACCCATCAGAGAGGTCATGTGATGGCATACGCATCGAGGCAGTTGAAGCCTCATGAGACGAGATATCCCACCCATGATCTGGAGTTGGGGGCGTTGGTGTTCGCCCTCAAGATATGGCGTCACTATTTGTATAGGGTCCGGTGTACCATATACACGGATCACAAGAGCTTGAAGTATCTGATGGATCAACCTAACTTGAATATGTGCCAGAAGAGATGGTTGGATGTGGTAAAGGATTATGAGTGTGAGATCCTGTACCACCCGAGCAAGGCTAATGTTGTAGCCGATGCCCTGAGTCGCAGGGCAGAGAGTGCCCCGATACAAGATGTTTGTTTGAGATTGACAGTGATGACCCCGATGTTGGACACCATTTGAGAGGCCCAGTTAGAGGCCATGCGACCGAAGAACCGCAAAAGAGAGCGGGTGATCGGGCAGATATCTGAGTTCGTTGCCGATAGCCGTGGGCTTATGAATTTTCAGGGTCGGATTTGGGTGCCGTTTGGAGGTGGGGCACGTACCATTCTGATGGAGGAGGCGCATAGATCGAGGTTATCAATCCATCCTAGGGCCACTAAGATGTATTTAGACCTGAAAAGGGAATATTGGTGGCCCTGTATGAAGAGGGATGTCGCGTGGTTCGTAGAGAGGTGCTTGACCTGTCGCAAGGTGAAGGCTGAGCACCAGCGTCCACATGGCAAGTTGCAGCCCCTTGAGGTTCCCGAGTGGAAGTGGGAACCGATTTCCTTGGATTTTATCACCAAATCTCCGAGGACTGCGAGAGGAGTTGATGCAATTTGGGTGATTGTTGATCGGCTGACGAAGAGCGCTCACTTTCTTGCTATCAGTGAGAGCGTTTCTGCTGAGAGGCTGGCAGAGTTATATGTGAGAGAGGTGGTATCGCGGCATGGAGTGCCGATCTCGGTCGTGTCAGATCGAGATGTGCGTTTCACTTCCAGATTTTGGAAGAAATTCCATGAGGAGCTGGGCATAAGGCTGCATTTTAGTACCGCATACCACCCACAGACGGACGGTCAGAGTGAGCGGACGATTCAGACACTCGAAGACATGCTGCGAGCATGTGTGATGGACTTCGGAGGAAGTTGGGACATGTATTTGCCGCTGGCTGAGTTTTTTTTTTATAACAACAGCCACCATTTGAGCATTGGCATGCCTCCCTTTGATTTGTTGTACGAGAGGAGGTGCCGGACTCCCATATGCTGGGGAGAGGTCGGGCAGCATGTGATGGGTAGCACTGAGTTAGTCCTTCAGACGACTGAGCAGATTCAGTAGGTCAGACATAGTTTTTTGACAGCCCAGAGTCGCCAGAAGAGTTATGTAGATAGGCGACGATCCGAGCTTGAGTTTCAGGTGGGGGATTTTGTAGTCCTGAGGTATCTCCTTGGAAAGGAGTGATCTGATTCAGGAAGAGGGGCAAGCTGGGGCCCGGTACATCGGCCCGTTCAGGGTGACCGCGAGGGTAGGCAAGGTAGCATATCGTCTGGAGCTACCTGCGGAGTTGAATTAGATCTATGATACATTCCACGTGTCTCAGTTGAGGAAGTGTATAGCCGACGAGACGGCAGTGTTGCCGTTGGAGGATATTCAGGTGGATGCAAGCCTGAATTATGTCGAGAGACCAGTTGCGATTGTGGATCGAAAGATCAAGGTTCTAAGGAACAAGGAGGTGCCCCTGGTGCAGGTCCAATGGCAACATCGAAGAGGGTTAGAGCTGACATAGGAGCCGAAGTTAGAGATGCGTGAACAGCGTCCAGAGTTGTTTGTGGAGTAAGACTTCGAGGGGGAAATCTGATTCTAGTGAGGGAGAATTGTAACATCCGGAATTCCAGGTATTATATTTTATCATTTATTTTTGAGAAAAGAGCGGGACTCGACGAGTCGAGTCGTAGACTCGTCGAGTAGGACTGTGAATGCTGACTAGATTAATGAAGACTCGGCGAGTCGGAAGGGGGGGACTCGACGAGTCCGTGCTGTAAGCTGAAACCCTAATTCCCCGGGCTTGAGCCCTATTTAAAGAACCTTATAGCCCTTTTGTGCGGCTACCTGTCCAGAGAGAGTACCCCTTGAGAGCTTGAGCGAGTTAATAGAGAGATAAGGCCATATTGATCGATTTTGGTGTGTTCTAGCAAAGGAGAAGTTGTTCCAAGCAAGAGGAGGTCAAGGGAGCTGTGGATCCAGAGTTTTCAAGCCCAGATCTACACTATTGAGGTACCAAATCGAGTTCCCTTTCTGTTTTGGGTTAAGATCTATGATCTAGGGTTTTCTATAACTCTTTTTGAGCTTGATATGTTGATTTCATGGCCCCTTGTGGTGTTGGACTTCGGATCTGGACCCATAGAGGTCCAAAGAGCTTTCCCCAATCTGCTTTATGATGTTTTAAGGAAGAAAAGAGTCTAGATTGCCGTTAGAGAGGCCTTTTGGCCAAAGATAGCCTTGTACACGTTGCGTGTGGGTTAAGTTTTGACATTTACGTGGTTTTTGGTCGTGGGGAAGCCAGATCTATAGCTTAGGGAAGCGGATCTGACCTCAGAAGGTCATTTCAGTGTTGGCATGGGAGCAACTCGCCGAGTTCATAAGTGGACTCGACGAGTCGAGTCGAGGTTGCCCCGCGATTTGTTGCTGAGTAACCCGACGAGTGGAGAGGGGACTCGTCGTGCCAAGTGAGGCTTAGAAGACTTCATAGGACTAGTGTGGACTCGCCGAGTCGCCTGAGTGCACTCGACGAGTCTGGTCAAAGTTTTACCGTTGACCGGAGTTGACTTCGTTGACTTTTAGGGTTTAGTCAATGGTTGGACTTATGAGCCATTAGAGGGGTAGAATGGTCTTTTACCCTCCTTAGAGAACTTATAGAGGGGTTAGCCTGGCCTTTAGAAGCTGTATTAATTAGAGTACTCATTTATGTGATTAGGCGGAGGCTAGCGCAGTATTTTAGAGTTCGAGGTTTACCGAGTATCCGAGGTGAGTCTTCTCACTATACTTTACCTTGAGTGGTAACTAGAGTTATGTGACAGAGTATCTTGTATGCTATGTATATGATGTGTTGCACTGCATTATTTCTATGTGATTTATGTTGTGTGTATTCTAGAGTTTACAGAGTTAGGACCGAAAGGTCCACAGAGTTAGGGCCAGAGGGTCCACAGATTTAGGGCCAGAGGGCCCACAAAGTTATAGCCTCGAGTGGCTAATATGTGTTATATGTGGTATTTTGGGGAACTCACTAAGCATTTATGTTTATAGTGTTTTGGGGTTATGTGTTTCAGGTACCAGTGAGGATTGCAGGAAGGCGCCGGCATGATCAGTACACACACATGAGGAGATTTTATACATTATGATATTGGGTTGTATTTATGGATTGATATGTGAAACAATGAGATTTTATAATGTTGATGAGTGAAAATATGTTTTAAAAATGTGAAAAATTGTTTTGAAATTTACGGTGTTACACAAACTATCATTTCTGTGATAACTATACAAAATCTGCAGAGTGTGATTTTGCAAAAACGCTACACTTATGGATTCTAAGATGGTGTGGGATTTAAAACGTAACATTCTCATATATAGATATATAATTCATCGACTTTGGCAACTCATCGGGGAATTATCCGAGGCAAATATAGGTCCTCAGCTTAATCTTTTTTACTACTCTTTTGGAACATTTAGATGGTAATAAATGATAAAGTATTCAAATACATTGGTGCTTCCCCAATGGTTGGGCCTTGAATAAATCACTGGACTTTTATATCGATCTCCAACAGAAATAAAAATTGCTTACTTATGATACATCCAAATGAATACAAGACCAAATGAATGCTTGGGCCTTAAATAAATCACTGCAATGCTTGGGCCTTGAATCATCACTGTGGGATTTGGAAAACAAGGAACAAAGGAAGGAGACATGAACAAAGACCGGTTAAAAAAACGTGAGACCCAACCGGCGATCCAGTCTAAAATGAGACCGAGACATGAACAAAGACCGGTTAAAAAACGCGAGACCCAACCGACGATCCAGTCTAAAATGAGACCGAGACATGAACAAAGACCGGTTAAAAAAAACGCGAGACCCAACCGGCGATCCAGTCTAAAATGAGACCAGACCGAAAAAAGAATGGACGGTTCTAAAATCGGTCCCAAAAAAATTGGACTGTTCCGAAACCAACACGAGACGATCCACAACCGACCCAAAACAGGTCTAAAAAAAGTCTGGAAGCAAAAATTTATGTACGTATAGTTTTTAGTATTAATTATACATTTTTTAATCACACTACCAGACTTATTTTATTTAATCTTTTATTAAATTTTTAGCATATCATATTTTTATTAAAACATGCAAATTGCACCGTATACATTGTGGTGTAGTGCGGGGGTTACATGGTTCATCCCTAATCCCTTAATTAACTCAAAATGATATGCTTTAACTATGGTAGTGTGTGATTAAAATAAAACTCCAGTGATTTATGGTTCATCCCTTAAAGAGGCATGGGTTCTTTTAAAGATTATCCGGTCCGGTTCCCGGTTTTGGGCTGGTTCCAACGACCGGTTCTTACCGGGTCCCGGTTCCAAAAATTGACGAAATTATAGTATCGGTCCCGGCCCGACCGGTTCCATTGGGTTCCGGTTCCGGTACCGGGACCGGTTCCAGCCGATTCTTCGGTCCATATGCTCATCCCTACAGGCTACACCACACCACTTAAATTAGGTCCACGTTTTTGCTCGCTGAACGAACAATAAGTTAGGTCAACGTGTTATCTGTTAAGTCTTTCTAGGCTATGTGGAAAGAGTGAAGGGTTATAGAATTTGGTTGCATGAGTCGAAAAAGATTATCGTTTCTCGCTATAACACATTTAATGAATCTTCATTTTTCAAGGCATTAAATTCTCAAGCTCTTGAGGTTGGATCGTCTAGTGGTGATGGTGTCCCCCGATACCACATCACCCCGATTTGTTGAGGAAACAGTTTTTGGATGCATTCCTTCATTTCTTCCATCTAGACCCATTGTAGAGAATGACGTTGAGACTTCATCTTCCCAAACCAACTTAGCTAATGTGACATCGCTCAGGGAGGATTGGAATCAAGATGGTGATAATGTTAAAGAAGTTGTTTGGGTTGATACCAATCAGTAGAGTCAACGTATTCGAAATCCGCTCAAAATATATGAAGAATGGTTATATGCAAACATGAACTTCGATGAAATGCTCGATTGCTGGCATGCTCGTGGAGTGGGTAGGAGACCAACCGCCAACTTCGGTTTAATTCCAAATGAACGGCCTTCGACTTCCAAATCTTCCCAATCTCAATCTCAATTTGATGCACAACAAATGCAAAAATACTTGCAACAATATAATGCATCATTGACGACATTAATTCCTAACTTCCAACCACCACAATTTTCTAACTTTCTATTCAACTCTAACACACAATGAAGTATCTCTCAACAATTTGTCGAGCACGAGAGGATGGAAAAAGAAGAAGAAGAAGAAGATAATGATGGTTGGTATTTTGTATTATTTTGAACAATGTTAACTACTTATTGTAATATTAAGCTTGAATTTGATGTTTTGAATTTGAACAATATTAGCTAGTTATTGTATATGAATTGATATATGCTGCAAAGTGTTTGGATTTGTTAAAAATGCAGGAATGGTAACGAACGAAATTTGTAAAAACTAAAAAAAACAACCAATGGCTATCCCGACGACAAGTCGTCGCTATAGGTATTTAATCGACAACTGTGAAAAACCTGTAGCGACGACAAGTCGTCGTTATAGCTTGTACTTATCTCGACAACTTGTCGTCGCTAAGCTATCCCGACGACATGTCGTCGCCACAGATAATTAACAAAACTTTATTTTTATTTTTTTCGAAAATGTCATCGACGAAACTTGTACTGACGACTTGTCGTCAGGGGGAACCTATGCCGACGACTCAGTACCAACGACATGTCGTCGATATACTCTATGGCGACGACATATCGTCGGTACAAGGTCAGAAATTGTCATCGCCATATAGAGTTAATGTTGTAGTGTAAAAATAAGACGAGGTATATAGTATTACCAAAGTAAACCTCACATTGGTACCCGATAGATCTTCCAATTACAGCCTTTCAATATTCAACATGAATGATGAGTTGCCTTTGAACTATCTATAGCAAATTGATTTACCAAGGTTCTTGCCATTAGAAAGTTTAAACATGTCTTCAACATCATATGTTTGCTCAAGTGTTGACGACGTCCAAGAATTTGAGGGTAAGTGGTTGTAAACATCTTGTGATATTAATTTGGTTCTCATAAGGCATGACACTTTTGTCAACTTAGGTCTTTTTGGGTTGTAGGATAAGTATTGTTTGGTAAATGACTATGCGGAAGCTCGGTAAAATTTAAATTATTTTATTTTAGAGTAGTGTCATACCTTTTTTATTTTAGTGGATTACTTTGGTACATTTTGGTTTGTGGATGCATTAATATCAAGGTGAAGTTTTGTAATTTTGACATACAATGGATCTAGACGTGATCAATTTGAAAATCATGTGAGTAACCATCATTCATACAATTGTTAACTGTTGTAATCCCCTTTGATTATGCAATATACAAAATATCCTATCCCCATTGTGGATGTAACAATCTCAGAAACTATGGAACCACGTTGAATCTCATGTCTTATTGTTTGTTTGTGTTCCTTAAATTTTGTTATCTTAGTATTTTTCATATTTTATTTGTTCCGTTTTGGTTGTTGGGTTAACCTTCCTTTTAGGACTAGGGGCTTTTGATATTTCAGGTGGTGAATTCTCATTAACCGAAATCATTGGTAGTTTGCTCTATCGTTTAATTTCATGTGGTGACTTCTCAATCCAAAACAGAAGATACGTACAAAATAATTTTAGGTAAATAATAAATTTCTAATTTAGTTGTTTTTGTCCAAGATGTCAAACACGTAGCAACCTCAATTATTTCCATCGTTTGAAAAAGAAGTCATATGTGAACTTACCTTGAAAGAATAGTCGATGGAAGATACGGTTTGGAGACATGGATGTCAACATATTATTCTTTCCATGTCATTGTAAAATCGACAGTTTTATCAGTTGTTTCTATCTCTGACGAGAATAAAATCATAGTTACCCCAACCAAAATATGTTTCCTTTACAACAAATTGTTCTTTAAAGAGTATAAAAACACTTTGTAAATCTATTAATTAGCGTTAATTAAGCGTGTCATATAATGCGTATCTTTAATACTCTTATAATAAAATAATAATAAAATATTATAGTCTTTTATTAAAGCATGCGATTGTTATATGTAATTAACAGTCGCTTGATTTTCAAAAATATTTATTGCGAAAACTTTCTAAAAGAAAATTGACATAATCTTTGTATTAAATAATTAACAACTTATCTCTATATATAGACATTTGTATTTAATACGACTAACATACCACCAAATTTATCAACAACATAATACATTTTTATTTTTTTATCATTTATGTTTGATGAGTTTGATAGATTTTTATTGGCATTTTGGACTTTTGCCAAATAGAATATGACTGGCATCTACAATCATGAGCTTTCTTCTATGATTCCCAACCTCACATCAGTTTGTCGTCTTCTTCTTGCTTCATTATACACCCACATGCAGTTTCTTTAAATAATCTTACATCTATCTATCAATTGGTCCCTCTTTCCTATTGTACCATAATATACTACTCTACATGATCCCTAAAGTTTACAACTTGTATAAAGTTTGGATTCTATTTCACTACTCTCGCAGGCTTCGTATAGGATTCTCATGGGCTTCAACAAGAAGAAACATATTTATAAGCCTAACTTAAAAAGTATCATTGGATGAACATCAGTCGTTCACAATGCATATTCTTTAAAATATATACACCACCATGTTGGTAGCTAGTGTCATTACTTAAGTTAGGTATGTTGATCTTTTGGGCTTAGACTTCACGAGAAATTTTGTTCCTTCAAATGGTAAACAATATATTTGTCAATCCCATATCGGTTAAAGATGGTTATTAGGGCCGATTAAGAAAGTTAGGCCCATGCCCGACCCATAACCGCTTAAAGTAAGACAGCCTACCGAATATAATGTTTTGGTGTCCAACCGGTTAAAGGATTCGGTAAATCAATAATACAAAAGGTTATATATATATATATATATATAAAACTTTTTGTATAAATCAATTATGCATAATATTAAGGTTGTGTTTGGCATGCCATAGCTAACTGATTATTTTTTGAGTTTATTTATGTTGTTGTGTTTAGTAAGCCAAAAACTAGCTTATAAGCTAGCTTTTTGAAAAAAACTACTTTTTAGGAGCTTTTTTTAAAAATTTTCCAAATACAACACTTAATTAATTATAAAACACATACTCCTACATGTCCTGTTATGTAATTTTATATATTTCAGCTAGCTTTTTAGTTAGTTTTACCAAACATTATTTTTTATCAGCTAGTTTTTCAGCTAACAGCTAGTACGCCAAATATAGCCTAATACTTCCAAAAGTTGCTCTAACTAAAAAAGGTTATTAAGAAATTTAAATTTGAACAAAATGATAATTTTATAAAAAGTATAAGGTATAAACATAACTATAATATTTAAAATTGGTAATTTTTTTATATATAATAGCTAATAATAAAATTTAATAATTATTTCTTCGTAACAAAGCTATTCTCAAAAAGAGATATTTATCATCGCCGCTTTGCACGATTAACCATCTAGTATATATATATATATATATATATATATATATATATATATATATATATATATATATATATATATATATATATATATATATATATATATATATATATATATATATATAATTTAAAAAGAAAAGTTAAATATAAAGGTCAAAATATTTGAGAATTTTGAATTTATAAGAAAATAAGAAAAATAATAAATTATTATAATGATTTTTTTTATTTTTTAAATTTAAATAAATAATTTGAATAAAGAAAAGAAACTAATGAGCTTTAATTTTAGAATTTTGAAATTAAAAAGTTAGTTATTGATGAAATTGATATCTATTTATTACATTTATTATATTAAAAATATTACGTGGAATTTAATAAAATAGAAAAACTCATAAAATGACATATGGAAAATAAATTAATTTCAAAATAACCACAACATGACATTTGAAAATTGAATGATAGTGTGACAAGTGGCAAAAACAACATTCATTTATTAGAGATGATATATATACACACACACGATTCGTTAACATGACCTTTTGCATAATTGATTATATATATATATATATATATATATATATATATATATATATATATATATATATATATATATATATATATATAATGGCCCAAGTCTAATGATATCATGTATGTTTGAAAAGGTGTTGTTATCTAAACGTTTGATGGTTCAAGTCTCGTAGATGACAAATGTATAACTTAGAAGTTAGATTTAAAGGATGCACGTGTTAGCCGTTATAAAAAAAGTAGATATATGTGACAATAAAATTTTTAAAAATTTTATTGATTAGGGAAATGATTTATAAAGGTAAGTATGTTTCAAAAACGTTTAAAAACCACCATCGAAGTTTGATATGTTCAAAATACACCATCTAACTAAAAGCTTTGTACAAATAACACCAACTAACGGTGTGAACCATCTTTTCTCTTAACAAAGAGGATAGACGCTCCCCACGGCGAACTGCTCGGCCGAATAAACCCCTTCCCCAACAGCTCCTGAAGCTGCGAGGATAACTCCTGCATCTCTGGAGGTGCAAGGCGGTAGGACGCCTTGGCGATAGGTGCTGCCCCCGGAACCAAATCGATACGAAACTCTACCTGCCTCTCAAGAGGCACGCCCCGACAACTCCTCCGGGAAAACATCCGAGAACTCTCGCACTATCGGAACCTCCTTAAATGTCCTCGACTTCCCTGAATCAACCCTCGTATCCATCACATACGCCACAAACCCATTACAATCCTGCTGTAGACTCTGCCTCACTCTAGCGGCCGAACAAAATGCTGACCCAGAACGTGTACCCTCACCGTACACCGCAAGAACTCCCCCACTAGGGTCTCGTATGGTCTCCAGTTGTCTCTCACAGTCGATGAACACTCCAAATTTGCTCAACCAGTCCATGCCCACGATGACACAAACATCTCCCATCGCAATATGAATTAACTCAATCGGAAACTCAATGCCGAAAATCTCGAGTACACATCCTCAGATCACCTCGGTGGCATACACCACCCTCTCGTCAGCTATGGAAACTCTCAGAGGTCGACTCAATGCCTCTCGACTAATACTGATGTGCTGATTGAAAGCCAAAGATACAAAAGACCGACTTGCACTCGAGTCAAATAACACCAAAGCAGGTACAGAATTCACAAGAAAAGTACCTATACATAACATAATATAAACACAATATCTCAAACATCAAAATAAATACATAAAAGAATACATACCAGCCACGACATCGGGTGTTGCGCGGACCTCCTCTGCGGTCAACTGAAAGGCTCTCCCTCGTGCCTTCGATGCCTCGGCCTTCACTGGCCGGCTCTCAGTAGCTCTAATAGCAGCAAGGGCAGATCCCTGAGATGCTGCCTAAGCTGTCCCTCGCAAATGTGGACACTCTGCCTTCCGGTGTCCGGTCTGGTTGCAGTGAAAACATACTGCAAACCCCTTTGGGCAATCATTGGCCATATGCCCCTCCTTGCCACATTTGTAGCAAAACCCGCTCTTCACACCCCATCGTGGCTCTTGCTGCACTTGCCACAAGTGCGGCCCCTATGACTCCCAGATCTCGAATCAGCAGGCTTGTCCCGCTTGGCTGTCGGCTGAGACTGCGCCGGTCACCGATCCCTCCCCTGAGACTCAGCCTCCTCCCTAGCCTGAGTCTCCAACTCTATCTCCCTCTTCCGGGCATTTTCCTGAAGCTCAGCAAATGTCCGATACGTCGAGTTCGCCACGAACTCCCGTATATCCCTCCTCAAAATGCTCAGATATCAGCTCATACGTGCCTGTTTGGAGGACACGTGCTTTGGGCAGAACATCGCCCGCTCATGGAACATCCTCGTAATCACTGTAACAGACTCAGTACCCTGCTTGAGGGTCAGAAACTCCTGGGCCAAACGCTCCCTCTCCACCTGGGGAACGTACTCATCTCGGAACATAGTAGTGAACCTCTCCCAGGTCACTGCGGCAAGCTCAGCAGGCGAATATTACGCCGTCACAAACTTCCACCAGTCCTTCGCTCCAAAGCGAAGCTGGTTCAACGCGAACCAGACTCTCAAATGCTCAGGAGATGAGCAAGTGAAGAAACACCCCTAAATGTCTGAGATCCACCTCATAGCTGCAACTGGGTCCTAGGTCCCATCAAACTCCGGTGGTTTTGTGTTGCTGAACTCCCGGAACAGCAACGCATCACCACCTTGCGGTCTAGCTGCAGCTACAGCTGCAGTGGCCGCAACAACAACAACATCAGAAAGAGCAGCGTATCTCTTGTTAAATGTCTCTATCAGGGTGATCTTGATAGACCTGAACATCTCTGGAATCTCAGATCGGATGGCAGCAGCCACCTCATCATGAATCATCTGGCGGAGCTCCTCATCGCTCACACCCCCTCACTAGTCCCTGGCTTGTGGCGTGTCCCCACCATGATGTCTCTCTGAAATACAACACAAGATATCAAAGACTCGCTCGGGTGTACACACACTCAATATCCCAATCCTACTTGATCTCTGGTACTCTAAGGATTCTTACTTGGGCTACGCACTGACCCGGTGCCTTCGGTAGTACGGGCCCAATACTACCGTCCACACCGCATCAACATTCACCCCAAGTCCTCTTCCCAAAGTCCCAAATTCTAAGTACTCTACTCTCTTAAATCATATGATACTCACTAGTGTGGGAGAGTATATATTGTGTTCAACTCTCACCTAGTAGTAACCAGTTTTTGTAGGTTAAGTGCTGACATAGTCTAATACTTGGTGATAGGGCATAAGAGTGGACATGGCTGTAATTGAATCCTTTAAAAATCGAATGAGGGCTTCATTGGACGAATTCTTCTTCTAGTCTCTTATTCTCGTCTCCTCTAATCTGATGGCTTCATCTTATATTAAATTCATGATCTCCAACAATTCAATCTCAAACATTTCCAAGACAATCAAAAGATAGTTTCAAGTTCTGATTATTTTTGCGTGCATTTTGTACCTAGATGGTATTTAGGATTTGTGTTTTTATCCATTACACAATCAATTGGTGGGCACATATGGTAATTGGGATTTGCGTTGGATATGAAGGAAATTGGTATTTGATCTGCACACCCAATTCAACCCAGATATATAAGAATGGCAGGAAGAAGAAAAGACACAGTTGAATCAAATGCTTAATTCTTTATATATGAAAAGAACTAAAAAACACTACAAAACGATTACAGGGGAAAGTAATCAACAACTCAACATGGGAAATAAGTGATTGATCCGTTCTTATCTGTATCCATGCTCACAAACATTGCTTTCCAACCTTTTATTTCCTCTTCAAACATATTTTCTGTAATCAACCGAAGGGAGGTAGTTTTGGAATAAATACAATTAGGTCTTGTTTCTTTTTTACTTAATATAAACAAGACTTAAGGGGTGTTTCTTTCCGACTAAATACGTTATACATACAAAAAGTTTAAATAGGTTAAGTGCAAGGAAGGTGACTTTGTCCATTTAGACAAGAACTTTACCCTTTATCTTGAATGAGTGTGTCGTGGTTGTGTAGTGCTAATTGCTTGAAGATTAATTACACTGATTTTATATGGGTATCAAGAACAATTGTAACTTTATCAGAGAAGGGTACGATACATACATGCTTATACATGGGAAACCCCTTATACTTGCATATATGCAACAAACTCAAAAATTCAACACCAGGGACAAAACTTCACCCATTATTGGATATTTGATATGTATCTCTTTGTGGAGCTTGACCAAAATTTGCATCGACGACATTTCCAAAGAGCACCTAAATCAGTAATGGCAACTAAGTTTTGAGTGGTAATTGTTAAAGCAACATCATTAAGTAATACTCCAAGGGTAAAATGGTCCATAAGCAACAAAATTATATCTTTCTTAATAAACTACCTAACTATAAGAAAGATGCTTTAATGAAAAAATCAATGAAAGTTTGCAACATCACTAAGTAATACTCCAGGGGCAAAATGGTCCATAAGAAACTGTCAAAATTGTCCCTATGAAGTTTGTGAGTGTAGCCTTCTTGATTCCTTCAGATTCTATTCACTAGAAAGCAAAGGTAATATCGTTGTCATCATTCATCAATGTATTATGAATTAATTTAAGTTGGGAAATGCTTAATTTGATTTTAATTTGTTCATATACTCCTCTGTTTCGTGCTTGACTTGAAATCATTACGTGTAGTCATACAAATGGTGAATTTTTGTGGGTTTTCGAAATCATGTTATATCTTTTTCAACGGGTTGATAATGGTACTTTGATTGAAGTATCGAACATGTATTTAATCTCGACCATCGAACTGAGTTTTTGTTTATGATCATGAATTTGACTTTTTTGCTGACCCCTAAACTTCAATCATTGCAACATCACGATATTTAATTAGAGTAAATTACACGAATGGTCTCTATGGTTTAATCTAATTTGCGCATTTGGTCTCTAACTTCTTTTCTTAACTCGGAAGGTCCCCATTGTTTGTTTTTGTTGCGCGCTTGGTCCCTATCTTACCTAAAAAGACTATTTTGGCATTGATTTTTTTTAATTTATATTAAATAAACACACCCCCAAACCCACCTATCACCTTACCTTACCTATCCCACCATTTTTTTGTATTTAAATAACTAGATTATGACCCGCGTTAAACGCATAAATAAAATATAAATGTATATAGATATTGCAGAATAATTATAAAAAAAAATTAGGGTTATTGATATTATTGAAATGTGTATAAAATACACTGAGGTTGGTAAATGTATATAGTCGTTGACAGACCTCTTTGTAGACACCATTTTTTGTTTTATTAGTTGAACGACCTTCATCGCCACAAAGTACGTTCAAACCTTTTTTACCTGTGACACCGGAAATAGCTACATATACTTAATCATGCGCAAAAACGGGTCTACGCAAGTATAATCCAACGTTTGACAATGTACTTTCAAAATACATTGTTATTTTATGGTTATATTACGAAATAGAATTGTTTATTTTAAAAAATAGCATTTGAAATGAACCACATAAGCCCCCCCCCCACACACACACACACATACAATATTAAATATATAAAAAAACTATAACAAAGAAATATAAAAACATTTATGCTTGCTTGATTTAGATATTACCCATAACTCATTGAAAATGTCAAAATACATAATTGACACACAACTTACTTGTTATTATGAGACGAATTAAACAATTTAAACAAATGATGATTTTTTATTTTGTATTTTATGACAATGATAAAATAATGGAAAAATGAATGCTTACTTCAAACATTTATGGACGTTTGAGTAAGGTCTATGGTCTTAACTGCTGGGTATTCATATCTTTCACAAATAGCTATTAAATGGTTATTCAAGATGAATTAAAAGTTCATTGCTATTTCTTGCCAATTTAGAAGTATGTTTCGACCATTTTTGCATCAGATAAAAAACATATAGGTTCTTTTAGTATTACTGTAATCCTACTTTCATATAAAATTACTTTTTTTCGCATCAGACCAAACTCGGTGTTTTTAAGCATTATTATCATCCTATATTATACATTCTTGATAGTTTTTAAAAGTTAGTTGTAATTTCTCATTTCTTTTTGAAAGTTGGTTGTTATTTCTTGTTGCCTTTATAAATAAGTTTTAGACTATTTTTTTGTATCAAACCAAATTTGAATGTTATTTTTGCATTATTACCATCGTATATGTTACATTTCATTTTTATTATTTGAATATAGTTTTTGTAGTTCAAAACCGATATGAATACAAAAATAATGACTACATATTAACCGAATCTCTATAATGTATAATTAAAAATCAAGACACTATAATCATAATTTATTAATGTTAGTTAATATGTAATTTATTTGGGGATGATGTTCGTTTTTGGTTACTTATTTAGGAAGTATAATATGTATTATGCATTACAAGTGTTTATCTTTTAAATTTAGCATTTGTTACTTTTGAATTTTATTTTGGCTTGAAATAACCATGATCATCCCATATTTAGTATTTTTCTCTTCTTGCACCTTTACTTCCTACTGACTTGCATTCACTAAAACAAGATTTAACATTTTTTTTAAAAAACAAATATGAACAATAAACTATTAAACTCAATGGATATGTTAAAAGAGACATGAGACTTGCCTTTTGTAAGATCAATAATACCAAAGTGGACCACTTTTTGCAAAATAATTTAAGAACCGAAGAAAACCTGATTGCCCAAATATCTAATATCATTATTTAAGTCATAACCTGTTATATGCCGACAAAATTGAAAATTTCAGCCAAAACTCTGTTACATCCCATCAAAGTTGAAAAAAATCCTTTAAAGTTAAATGATGGTATTAATTTAAAAAATTATCTTTCACTTTTTGTTGGATGTATTTTTTTTATGACAAGAACAATTATCAATCCAAACATAATCCGTAAAAACCATCATGGCCAAATCATAGACCGCTTCATCAACAAAATAGAATACCACGGTCGTAGATGATAATCCAGTTGGAACATCTTTTTCTAAAAGATCAAGAAATGGACAATTTATTAGAATCTTGTCACGCTGATAAAAGTCATAACAAAGTGACATAGGTTGAATCGATAGTTTACAATAAATATAAAAAATGAAGCCCTATCAGAGATAGAAAAACCTGAGGATGAGACAAAAAACATGTATCACTACAAAGTTGCAAACATAAAAAACACATGATGTTAAAAATCTAGGAAAAAAAACCAAAATTTATACATGGTTGTGAGGTGAGCGTAGAGAACTTGTGTCAGATTCTTTGAGACATTTCGTCAAACACCTAAGGGGTCTGTTCTAATAACCCATATTTTGAATGTAACATGACAAAAAAATCCAATGTTACAGGAAAGTATAGAAATGAACTAAATTAACATGTATTTAGATTATACAAATTATTTTGAATATTGTTCCTTCAAAAATATACTTATTGTTGTTTCATACCTACATACAAAGTTTAATAAAAACAATGTTAATTGTAATTATGCAATTTGATTCTACAATCAAATAAAAAATTTCTACAATACCGTAAATATGATATTCAAGGAAATAAGATTATTCCTAGTTTAGATTCTAACTTCTTAGCCTACTTTTGATACGGTTCATGTATTAATATTTAGAGAAACCGGTAGGAAATGATGTTGATATTAGGTGTTGTATATTGTAGTTACCGATAAAAAACTAAGTTATAGTTTAAATTAAACGTTCTTTTTTCATGGTAAGTATGTTGCTATAAATTGTAAAAAAATCACATAGCTATTGCAGTTTATAGAGGTTGTTGAGTATGAGTCCAAGTTAATATGTTAAGAATTTAATATGAAAAATTATACATTTTTGTTTTGTTTGACTTAATCTAGACTGAATGATGTTAATCGATTTCATATAAGCCGTGACAAAGAATATCAAAATATATATGAATACGTATATTTGATACGGGAACAAAAAATAATTGAAAAAATATAAAAAAAACGAAAGAAGGGACTGACCTTATAGTGCACAACAATGAAGGTTTGAAGCAGATAATGATGATGGAAGTGATAAACAATAAGAATGATGTTGTAGGAGAAGGTTTGAAGAAAAGCAACGATCGAAAATAAGTGTGAGCCGCAAATTCAAGGATAAATTGTATATGTATGTGATAATTTGAATCTGATTTTTTGGTATTAATGGTTTCCTAATAAAAATGGATTTTATATTAATGGTTTGCTAATATAAACAGATTTATATTAATGGTAGATATTTAATGCCTTAATTGAAATGGTTTTCAGTAATATGTTTTCAAAGTTGACTGTTTTAAAACCTTTATAACTGGAAATTCAAGATTTAAAATAGGAGGAAATTTATTAAAATTAAATACATTATATTTCAATGGATTTAAGTTAATTTTGTTTGACAATTGGAAAGCTTTTAATGGAATTAAATACATTCCATTTGGGGAAGATGATGTCACCAATTTGATCTAAGGGTGGAAAACATAAGATTGAAATGCAATCAATGAACCAGATTGTTTCAGATGATATCATAAGATTTTTGTTTTAATTTAAAGATAACATAATTATTGATATGCTTATTTAAGGAGTTTTTTTAAAAAGAAAAAACTAATAAGGTTTAAATTTTGAAGCCAAAAACTATAAATAATGGAATCAAATTATGAACAATATTAATTAGGGTTCATGATGACATAGATCGTCAAAAGATGTCTTGAAGGAGATGCTTGCTTCAGTTTATAGAGATTTGTGTGAAGCCAAAACAGAGGTGTGATAATTGGAGATGCAAGGAAGATGCAATACGCAAATTGTAAGAATGCATGAGAAAAAGGAACCACCTTATGGTGCTATATTCTATTATGAACACACAAAGCATCAATTGAAGCACAACCATTGACATGAGGAAGAAGAGGATTAAGGAATTCTGGATTAAGAGAAAAAACTGAGGAGAATGATGGGGGCGGTTATTCATGTATTGGCCAGATTTATGGAGAAACCGATGTCTCATATATAAATAGAATGATATTCTTTAATTGATAACATAATTGCTGATTTTAAAGATTCTATAATTAAATGTAATTATGCCCGAGTTGTGAAATATATTTTTGAAAGTATGAATAGATTCTATAATTAAATATGAATAGATTCTATAATTAAAGATTCTATAATTTAATGTAATTGTGTTTGAAATGTAATTGGTAAATTTAAAGATTTTATAATTAAACCTTTGAATTCTATTTTGAGAAGATGATGTCATCAATTTGATCTAATGGTGAAAATCAGATGATTGAAATACAATCAATGGTCTTGATTGCTTCATTGGTGAATTAATAGTTCTCTTTTAATAATATTTAGAGATAGTTTTTTTAGGTAAGACAGGGATCAAACGCGTAACAAAAACAAACAGTAGGGACCTTCCGAGTTAAAAAAATAAGTTAGGGATCAAGCGCGCAAATTACTCCAAACCATAAGGACTATTCGTGTAATTTACTCATTTAATTATGCTTCAAACTACCTTGATTGCTACATATCCACGGGTTTGACGATCCCAACATTCCAAAACTCGACCGAAGGTGCCTACAACACTAGCAATTTGCTGATATCCACAATATGCAGACAAAACTTTGATGATATTTACCATTGTGCGTCATTTTCCTTATTAATTAATAACTTTTATTAGAAAAGTGATTGTAAAAACCCATATTCGATAAACTTACTGGTTTGCTTTAATGACTAGGCTCTATAATTAAGAATGATACTAGTTATGGAAGGCCTAACTACAATGTTTGTTATTGGGCTTGAGATCCATTGTAACTAGTTAAAAGGCTTAGTAGGAATGATTTGTCATTTGCCTCTTTACTATATATTAGATCTGGTAAGAAGAAAATTTTTGATAAGAAGGTAAAAAGTTTTTTTTATTGTATATTTTTTCGCGAACAAAAAAGGTGAATCACTGGATGAATAAAAGATAACACAATTCAAAAAAAATCTAAAAAACATCTCAATAATTTATTTTTGCGATGATTTTGTTGTTATTCATTAAAATTGTCATATAAATGAATTTTTGCTTGATTTACTAAAAATGAATAATGAATGTGTTTTTTTGATAATTATTTCTTATGAATCATCTTACTTTTGATTCATCTAATGATTTACTTTGTTGGTTCGCTAAAAAATACATATGAAAAAATTCTTACTTTCCTATAAAAAATTTCATTTTTATTTGATTAGAATTCCTTTATATAATTATAATTTATGTGAGTCCCAAATTAAAAGGACTCGGACTTAGAAGTATGATTTTTTTTCAACGTAGATTTATTAAAAAAAACTAGCAAGACTCTAGAAAGAAACTATTACAAACTAGCACAAGTTAAAAAAAGGATTGTGAAGTCAAGCAACCTAAGGTAGTTTAGACTTCCTATACCTATTAGAAATCCACAAATAAGACCTATCCACCAGATCATCAAAGATAGAAGATTTCCTAGAAGCACCGACACCAAAAACAATGGAATTCCTAAAATTCCAAATAACCTAGAAGGCAGTAATAACAACAACATCAAACGCGTTACGAGGACCCGAACAGAGTCTGAATGAGTCAGACCACCCAACAAGAGATTACATAGAGAGATGGGTTGGAATCTGAATACCCCACCATATAGCAATTCGAGACTATATCTCCATTAGCTCCGGACATCCTACAAAAGTATGGTTCACCGACTCCACCTATCTCGAGAAAATAGGGCACATAGTCGACTCCACCATAATACCCATGGATGTAACATTCACTATATTCATGAAAAATTTAAACTTTTAAACAAACCAAAAACCATCACTGTTTACAAATAGTTTTCCAAAATATGTCAATATCAAAGTAATCCCAAAATCATGAAACAAAACATGAGGAGGTGCATGATCACGCATTTGCCTTCCCGCATGCCTCTAAGGTAAATGTAACATAATCCAAAACTGTAAGCCTAAAGCTTAGTGAGTTCCCCCATAACACCAATACATAACAAATAGCACAAATATAATAAGAGCATGCAATGGGTCCAAAACTAAAAGACTGGATTACCCCTGATCCTACATCATAAGTCTGGCTTTCCCCTTGGGCCCACATCTTATGTCTCGCTTGCTCCCCGACCTAATCAGTCCTCAGACTAAATACAACTAAGCCCTCGATACGAGTTTGACATGCCCTTCCCGACTCTCAGTTCGTATCTAGAATGCTCATGATCCCTCAGTATGAGTCTTGCATGCCCTTCCCGACCCTCAGCTCATATCTGGCTTGCTCCAGGGTTTTTTGGCTATAACACGGAGCAGTACAACCTTAACCCAACCCACATAATATGTCGACATATATCATATAATATCATATACAAATAAACAGACAGTATCGTAGGTAGTCCTACAGCTCTACCAGACTAGCATATCAAGACTAGTATATAAAGACTAACATATCAAGACTAGCATGCATATCTATTCCACATTCAACATATCAACCATATCAGGTTATCAAACCAAAGACCTTGGTGCCTTCGACCTGAAAGTATAGTGAAGAAAAATAACCTCACAAGTAGCACATAACTGATAAGGCCTGAATCTGAATCTCAGCTCAAAATTTCACTTTTTACGATACGCAGAACCGTGCTGGTTTCATTGCAAAACTTTGAAGAAGCATAACTTCTTCATACAAAATCGGATTTTAGCGTTCTTTATATGTGTAGAATCCTTGTCACACATACTATATCTTGGTTAAAATTATTTATCCTAAATAATATCCTATTTTAAAATTTATTATTATGGCTTATAATAACTTATTTTCCTAGCCCAAATTTGTGGGTGTTACAACCAATTCATGAAATACTATACAATGGTGAATCACAAGTTGAACAATAAATTGATTTTAAGGATTATTTGGACTATGAATAATAATATTTTATGATTACCTATCTATGATCAACACAAGCAATACAAGCACATAATATGGATGATTAATGTTCTCTAACACAGTCAAAGTTATTAATTATGGGTGTTTGGCTAAACTTATGAATTTTCATAAGCACTTTTCAACTTATAGCTTATAACTTATAAGCTAATAAGTTAGGGGAGTTACTTTTAGATTTTGACTTATTTCCTGTATAATAGCTTGATAAGTTATTTCTATCCAAACATTCTTTTTAACTTATACCGGTGTGGAACCGGTAATAAGTTAAAAAGGAGCTTGAATAAGCTTAGCCAAACACCCTCTTAATATAACCTAACCTTAAGATTTGTTCAATCACTAGATCTAACTATTTAATGATCATAAATTGATAAATATAAAGTTCATGCAAATGGAATGGTCATCTAACTACACATAACTTGCAGATATGAGATAAAAATCAGAACTTTAACATATTAGGTTGTTGATCAATCAAACACAAGTAAAAACCAAACTCAATTAATTCATTAATAACAAAATCAAAACATATCAACAAGGGTTCGTCAATATCTACTTAAAGTAAAGATTTTTACACCATATCCAATAAACTAAAGCTGAAAAACATCACAAAAAGATTTCAAGACACGATTATCAAGCAAACCCAAGTGAAATATCGATGTATTAGCGGTTGAATCTTCAAATCATTGCTCCAATTGCATCTCTATCTTCAAAACCAAACCTTTGAGTGTTTATGGACTGCAAAACGAAGTAAAAATCGCCTTTATAGCCCTCCCCCAAAGGCTGCACACCAATTAGGGTTGGAAATCTCATGTTTTTATAGATTTTTTGGCTCCACAGCTTGGCCAGCAACTTGCCATGTCATGGGAAATGGAATCTTCATGTCCATGCAAAAAATTAATTTGCCACGCCGTGGAGATGGCTTTGCCACAATGTGGGAACTAAGAATCAGAATTTGTCATAAACACGAACGTTGTCCAAATTTTGTTTAGTTTTCAGAACATCTTAAATCTCGTCAATCAGAGTTACGAATAATGAGATATGGTCAAAACACCGACGAGGGGTCTAGTTGCCAACAACATCCTTTTTGCATATTTTTGTGTCTTTTTCAGCTCTGTTCTCCTTCTTTTGCATCCTAGCTCCCATTTTAACTGGAATCAAACATTTTTAAGCATATTAAGTATCATATATCTAAACCTATAACATTTTAATCAAATATATTAAGGTAATGGACTAAAATATATAGTTAAATAATGTCATATCAAAATTTCCCACACTTATCTTCGCATGTCTAATGATTCCAAAAGCCTCCCAAATCCTAAATACTCGCAATCCTCATAAACACTTCCCCACTTATTTTGAACAAAATTTATTTTATGCATCCCTCAAAATATATCTTCAATTCAGAAATCTTTCTTAACCTCAAGGTAATTTTTGATTAATCTCTCAAGCATACATATGGACAAATAACCTAAAAAGAAAAATTACATAAATATTACTTGGCAAATTTCCTTATTCTTCACTTTCTTCAACTTGAGTCTTCAATTTTTGGAACTTTTGAACTTTTCTTCATAACTCTTGATCATCATATTTTGTAAGGTTTTATTCACTCAAACTTTGCAACTTTTTAAAAAAAATTAAATCACTTTTTTCACTCAAACTAAAAATCTTAAAAAGAAAAACATATGTTTGAGCAATGAATCTTAACTTGAACCCTTATTGGTTAAAAACATTAGTCTAAGGTGCAATGACTACATAAGCTTTCCTGGATACATTTTTGGTACACGATGCTAAACTTTTTATGTCCCTCAAACTAAACAAGTTTTATGTTTTTGTCCCATGGTTTCACTAGGAAAGGGAAGCCACAAATGTACTATAACGTATATTGGTTCAATTAAACATTTGAGTTCGCATTGGATCGTCCACACACCACTATCAGCTTAAGTCCTAACACAATGATACAAAAACTTTAAATTTCACTAGTTTCTAAATAAGACCATAATTTTAAATTTTTCCAAATCTAACAATTATTTTAATTTAACAATTTAAGCTTGAAATCCTTTTTCGACCTATACCCCACACTTAGTTCATACAATGTCCTCATTGTATGCATAAAACATTTAAAAGCATGTAAAAATAAAAAAAATGTATAAAAAGGAACATAATCTCTTAGGGTAGTAGTGGCGAGATCAAAACCGATTTGTGGTGGGAAAGCTTGAACATCTCAATAATTTCTAGAAATTAGACTCCTCTAGCTCGTGCATGTGCCAGATAAATAAGACCAAGAACTTGAACTTTTAAAAATGTGGTGCGAAAACTTCAAGAATATTCACTATAGTCCAACCACAACGTGGGAAAGAAAACGCCACGTCGTGGTATCGAGTCTGGAAAGCTCGAATCGGGATTTTTTTAGGACCGCCACGACGTGGGAAAACAAACGCCACGTCGTGGGTACTGGAATATCCAGAACTTGAATATCTCCCATAAATTGAATATGTACACGTGATACTCCTAACATAACATGTCCAATAGCTCAGAATAAACTCTACGAATACTTCAAATATCAGTCATGGACTCGATGTGCACCCCACACTATCAAAAGTTGTGGCCCTCGATCTCTCCTCGTAATATTCCATCCCACTCTTGTATTTTTGCCCATCATTAATTTCTTAGCTGAAAGTTTCTTGAAACAAAAATAAGAATCATCAAAAACACTTTTATTCAAAAATAAAATTAAAACCAAAAATTAAAAATAAAAACTAAAACGAAAAGAAAATGCAAACTAATTTAAAAGTCTAGTTGACTCTCTATAAGTGCTTATTTTTGTACGAGTCTTGAACTAGACTCCCAACTTAACAAACAATTAATCTGATCCTTGCCAATCCATTCATTGCACTTCATACTCTTTTAGACAAATTTGTAAAATTTGACTCTTTGTTTCTAAAATCGGTCAGTCGAGCGTGAATCTATAAAACCCCAAAATTTTGACAAAGTTTGGAATCGGTTGGACACTCATTATAAATGGATCACACATCAGAACTTTCTCCAAAGTTGGAATCGTCAACTATGCTTTGAAACACAAACCGGAAAAACAACAGACCATGTTGCGGAAATGGTCAAGTTACAACCTGGTTCCTGCATTTTAGTTTGTTCTTGTTCTTCGTCCGAGTCTTCTACTAGCAACCTCTTAAGCTCCTCCAAATCTTTTTCTGGATCGAATAGATCATCAAGTGCCTGCAACTCATGCTCAAGAATAGCATCAAGAGTATCCAGTTAAAAATAAAACTAAAAACTAAAAATTAAACTATAAACAAAATTTAATCAACAAATAAAAAATCCGAACTAAAATCAAACTGTTCCCCGACAACGGTGTCAAAAACTTGATGTGTTTTATCAATACTATTTTTTTATTTATAAAGTCCTATCTAATCTCAACAAGTCTTAAACACAAATCGGCAGTGTACATAGTCATGAATTAATATAATTTAAGGTAAGAAAGAGTGTCGAACACAGGGAACGAGAATGGTTTTGATCAAATAATTCAAATATTAATTAAATTAATAATAGACAAATAAAGATGGGGTTTTTGTGTAAACTAAATTAAACTAGTTTTAACGCTCTATTAATCAAACGAAGTAAAGAACTATATTAAAACAAAAGATAAGAAGTACTTACACTAGAATACGAATCTCCCAAGTTTCTATGTTTTATTTATTAGAAGTGAAATGGATTAATAAGTTGATTATCAAATTGTAATATTACTAGTTATCATGATCCGACTCCTAGTGTTTACCAATTCATGAACTACTATACAATGGTCAATCACAATTTGAACACTAAATTGATTTTAAGGATTATCTGGACTATGAAAGATAAGATCTTATGATTACCTATATATGATCAAGACAAGCAATACAAGCACATAATATGGATAATTAATGCTCTCTAACACAATCAAAGTTACTAATAAATATAACCTAACCGTAGGATTTATTCAATCATTAGATCTAACTACTCAATGATCATAAATAGCTAAATGTCAAGTTCATGCAATTGGAATGGTCATCTAACTACACATAACTTGCAGATAAGAGACAAAAATCAGAACTTTAACATATTAGCTTGTTGATCTATCAAACACAAGTAAAAACCAAACTCAATTAATTCATAAATAACAAAATCAAAGCATATCAACAAGGGTTCATCAATATCTAGTGAAAGTAAAGGTTTTTACACCATATTTAGTAAACTAAAGCAAAAAAATCACCAAAAGATTGCAAGACACGATCATCAAGCAAACCTGAAGTGAAATCTCGATGTATTAGTGCTTGAATATCCAAATTCTTGCTCTAATTGAATCTCTAGCTTCAAAATCGACCCTTAGTGTCTTTATGGTCTTCAAAACAAAGTAAAAGTCGCCTCTAAAGAACCCCAAAGGCTGCAAACCGATTAGGATTGGAAATCTCGTGTTTTTATAGATTTTCCAGCTCCACATCATGACGACAACTTGCCACGCTATGGGATACAGAATCTTCGCGTCCACGCAAAAACTGGATTTTCCACGCCGTGGAGATAGCGTTGCCACAACATGGGGACTGAGAATTAGAATTTGTCATAAACATGAACATTGTCCGAATTTTGGTATAGTTTTCAGAACATCTTAAATATTTTCAATCAGAGTTACGAGTCATGAGATACGGTCAAAACACTAACGAGGGGTCGAGTTGCCAACAACATCCTTTTTGCATATTTTTGTGTCTTTTTCAGCCTCGTTCTCCTTATTTTGCATCCTAGCTTCCATTTTAACCGTAATTAAACATTTTCAAGAATATTAAGTATCATATATTTAAAACTATAACACTTTAATCAAATATATTAAGATAATAGCCAAAAATATATAGTTAATTAATGTCATAGCAAAATACCCCACATCTGTCCTTTACTTGTCCTTAAGCAAAAATTGACTTTTAAACATACCATCACATCAAAACCTCCATCACCAACATCACACAAGTCAATCCATTTTTAACCCAACCATTACACTTCACCGCAATGCATATATTTGTGCTTGATGATTCCTAAAACCTCCCAAATCCTAAATACTCGCAATCCTTATAAACACTGCCCTACTTATTTTGAAAAACATTCATTTTATGCATGCCTCTGAATATATCCTCAAAAATCTTTCTTAACTTCACGGTAGTTTTCGATTAATCTCCCAAGCATACATATGGAAAAATAACCTAGATAGAAAAATTACAATAAATAATGGAAATTGCCTTATTCTTCACTTTCTTCAACTTGAGTCTTCAATTTTTGAAAATTTTGAACTTTTCTTCATTTGAGATTCTACTTCCAAACTTTTCGTACAAATTATTTCTCGAGTAGTGTTCACTCTACAAGGCATACTACACAAAATTTATTCTACCGGTATGGAGATAAACGCCATCAAACTACTTCTATCATCATCATTTGTGCTTAGCCAATCTTTTATGTCGAAACCATAATTCTTTATTGTCACACCACTTTCCGGTGACATAAATGCCAGATTGCAAAACGTCTAACATTGGGTCACAGTCATTGATCACACATATAATAGTATAACAGAATTAGGGATTTTATAACTTCTGAAAATGATTACAATAATATTCAAGGTTCACCATACTCCATGCCTCTTATATCAAGCTACATAATATAATACTATCAATATGGGATGACCACTTCATGTCATGAACTCCAAATAAGCATATTCTTTCTATTGATTTCCTGCAGCTACATTTGCTTCTTCTTTTACAGCCCCGAGAGTCATCTTAAATACCCGTGCCTTTGGTTTCATACCATTTCACCTCATTTTTACCCCTAAGATTCTTGTCGTTGGGGCTCGGATTTGAAAATCTACTCTTTTTATTGGATTTTGAGGGTCCTTCATTCTTCTTCTTCTTTTCGACTTTAACTTGGTCGATGATTCTCCCCTTGACTATGTCTTCAACGGATTTGGAAAATCGGATGGCCGTTTCCAAAGTAGTTGTTGGTCTCACCATTGGACCGAAATCTATTGGTAGTCCATTAGCAAATCTTTCTATGTTGGATGGTTCGGTAGGAACCCAATAAAGAACTAATTTCATTTTCTGCGTAAAAGCTGCAGTGTACTCGCTTATGCTCATATTTCCTTTCTTCATATTTTGGCATTCATTGATTTTTTCCAAAAGGTCTCTTTTTTATTAGTATTCCCTTTTCAATTACACAAGGAAGTCCTCACATGAGATCTTCCTTGCTTATACCTTCGGCATAGTGGCAACTAATCGTTTCCACCAGCTCAACACTCCACTATGTAGTTGTCTGGCTGTGAAGATTGTTTTCTGTTTGTGACTGTAGTTACATCTGTTAAATGTCATCTCTATTTCATAAACCCAATCCATGACCGCCACTAGTATTGGTTCTCTAGAAAGACTTGGTGGTTGGGATGCCATGAAGCCGTCATACTTGCATCCATTGTTGACAATCTCTTCTTCGGTGTTGTTTCTCATAACCCCTCGTGATTCAGCTTGATTTACAGTCTTACTGTAGCTTCTTTCTTCAGAGTGAGCTTTATTTATCACTGGTTCATCAAGTGGTGCAGTGAGATTGATATGGCCATATTTAACTATATATTTTAAGTCATTATCCTGATGCATTTGAATAAAAATGTTATATTTTAAGATATATGATATTTAGTATGCTTTTAAATGTTCAATTACAGCTAAAATGGGAGCTGAAATGTAAAAGGAGGAGAAGGGAGCTAAAAAGACACAAAAAGGATGTTGTTGGACAACTTGACCATATCTCACGACTCATAAATCCAATTGATGAGATTCAAAAATGCTCTGAAAACTAGAAAATTTTTTGGACGCCTTTCCTGTTTTCAGAAAATGTTGATTCCCACTCACCAGGACGTGGTGATCACCACCACGACGTGGTAAATCAAAACTTAGCGATTATTGAGATGACGTGGAGAATACGGGATATTCATGAGGACCATGATGTGGTGGCAGTCAACCACGTCGTGGTGACGTTAAAAGCTATAAATAGAGTCAAAAATTGCCCCTAATGATATATCTTGACCCCTAATCCGTTCCCTACAATTATAAACCTTAGATAGGCTGTTTTGAGGATCTAGAAGGTGGTCGGAGAGCCATTAAGCTGATATGGAGCAAGGTTCTGATAGATTCGAGAGCTGATTCATGATTTGATTCATTCGGTTTGCTGTTGTTACCATGTTTAACATTCCATGTGACTTATTTCGTTTTTTACTTTTTGATTTAGGGTTCAAAACCCCATTGCTTTGTGTTAGACTTGATAATTTTCGAGATTATGGATTAATTTGCTATTCAGATTATTTATTCTTATTTATTTGTTATGATAGCTTGATAAAAAACCTTTTGTGTTAATGATAACTACTTTTTCTGTTTATTGTTGAGTTTTACTGAATTTAGATGATTATTCTGTTTTGGTAGGCTTGTATCTTATGAATTTTTGATAATCAAAGTTATAAGACTAGTGTTTTGATCATAAACATAGGTTTAAATAGAAAAGTGGGTAAATTAGTAATATATGATGATCATTAATGTATTAAATTGATGTTATTATACATTAATGTTATTCACTAGTTCAAGTCTAGAATAATTCAAACTTAACACTAGTATGCTTGTTTGTTGTCCACTTGATTAATGAATGAATGAACTTGTTTTACTAAAGGATTAGTTTTTTGATCATAATTTCTAATCATATTAGGAATTAGTGAATAATGAATAAATATCCATTGCACTTACTAGTTAGCTAGTATTTTGAGATGAAATCCAGTCTGAACCAAAGTGCCCAAAGTGATTTGTTTCCATTCAGTTTATCTAGTTAGTTTATCTATTGATTTAATTGAGATTTAATTATCAAAAACCCATTTTTACTATTTTCGTGTGTTTAGTTAAACTATAATCAAACATCCTAATAGTAATTCACTACCATTCCCCTTTAGTTCGATACCCTTACATATCAAAACTATACTATACTCGATTAGGTTCACTGCCTGTAAGGTGTGGTTTAGATACGATAGACTAGGACTAATAAATAAAAATCTAGTGCATTAAAATACACATAAGAGATCTCTCATATTCCCTTGGAATAGTTGTCCCGTCTCCTTCATTTGATCAACTAGCATTTCCCGAATCATACCTTGAACTCCTTCCATCGTGATTGGTTCTGCTGTCGGTACGACTTCTGGTGCACGCTTAATCACACATCGAGGTTCAGTCTGCTGATTTCCGTTATCATTGCCCCGTCCCATACACGTTCTTACCATGATGTTCTATACACCAAACAAGACGTTCAGTGTATCGGGACGTAAGTATTTTATGATAAAGAAATTTCTAGTTATGTTTAGATGCATAATCCTCCTTATCACCCCGAAAAGTTATATGCCAATTTTAATACATTAATTTTATACGTTTAGAATCCTGAACATATAAAGTTTCCTAATCAAGGTCAGAAATAGACCTTAGATCTAATCAAGTAATAACATTCTAGATAGGCAACCTCAAGCATGTTATAATTTAATTTATTAAGCACATAACAACAAATTAGACATTCTATCCTAAAGTAAGCTAGTGTTTGTGTCAATTAAGGTATACTACCTAAAATAAAATAGACACACGCCTCACGATCATCTCTTAACATTCTAAGTTTAAGTCTACAAATCCTCAAAATTCCTAGTTCGCTTAAACTAATGCTCTGATACCAACTGTGGCATCTCTAATTTTTATGGCCTATTAAAAACTTGTACTTTATGCTTATTTAAAACAAATTATTCTTTTATTAGTGCGAAATTTGTCCTAAAACGTTATTAATGTGAAATGCTATCAATATCAAAAGCATTTCCGATGAAGCATTTTTCATTAATATTTAAATGCCTAGGATGTCATAATTGATATAGAAACATAAGCATAAACTAGTATTTGCAGGCCTTACATCAATTTATTCAATAGCCTAAAACTCCTTAAACCTCTCAGCAGATTCAAACATCAATATCCATTAACCTTTGTACTGCTACTTATGATACAAAGAAACTGAGTGGGTCAGGCTGGAAAGCCTGGTGATTACATAGGGTTTTCAACCCATAATATAATTATTTTGTTTTAATTATATATTTCACATCAAACAGTTAACTCGATCATCCATTCCCATTATTTTTATTCTCTTATCCTAAAATACTAATCTTTAGGGACCTATCCTAAGGATCATCGTAAGCAACGAGTAGACAATATTGCTTCAGGGATTTCTTAGCAACAATGTTGCAAAACTCGTTAGGCGTTCCCACGGTGGTCGACTAGCGCCTAGCAAATATTCGGTCTAGATAGGGAGTACTTGGATTAGATATATTATATGAAATTAATTTTAAGAAAATTATATATATATATATATATATATATATATATATATATATATATATATATATAATATGAATTTTTTATTAAAAATTACAACAAAATAGATGAATACTAATAGCAATTATATATTTTTTTTCTAAAAAAAGTTGAAATTTTCGAGTTTTTCCTTTTTTTTTTTTTTCTGATTTTTATCGATTTTTTTTCTAATTTTGACCGACTTTTTTCGATTTTGACTGATTCTGAATTTTTCCGATTTTCACCGATTTTAAACGAATTCGACCAATTTTTATCGAGTATCGATTTTTTGGCCGATTTCTAATTAGGTGCCTCAGCCCCTACTCGACTCCGATTAATCGGCCGCCTAAGCCGACTTGTGCAACACTGCTTAGCAATATATGTCAATATAACAACCATGGGGGTGGGGATAAAGTACATCGTATTACACCTATAGGTTGCGAGCCTGTTAGCATTCCATCGGACTGTCTAGAATAGTGTGTGGGCGTTATATATACTCTGTTAGATGACTACATCGTTAGTACAATAGTACTATAAAAGTCATGACCTCGTATCATCTTTTTCATCTCTCATCACCCTTCACTACCCAATGGATTATAACTATGGAAATACATATACGGTTAAATCAAATAAAAATCATGTAATATTGTTTTATCTACTAAAATATCTTAATCCCATATAATAGGCACACATAAGATTTAATTATGTAAATACTTCATATCTATGTGTAAGATGAAAGTAACTACGTACTTACTTGTTAGAAGTGGATGATTGGTGATTTGGGAAGCGCTTCGCCTATCACCTCAACTTTCCTTTTAAAACACCTAGATATAAATGTCACTAAGTATTAGGCTTTATATTCCTTGCGACTATAATAGCGATAGTCTAGATTCCTTAATAATCCCAAATAAATATTGATCTATAGCTGATAAGGAACAACCAGGTAAATTCATATCGGAGGTTGGGTCCATTTGGTATACAAAATATACTATTTGGAAATCTCACTTTAAAAACCTTATTAAATCTAGCCTAGAAATCATTCTCATAAGTAGATTAATCTATATTATAATTGGAATCACTGATAAATCTTATTTATAGTTTCATAATAACGACTTTGAATATAAATATAGTAAGTGCAACTTAACTTACATAATTTTTCTAACGAAAATCAGGAATTGCACGAGCATAATCTTGACTTAAAGGCTTCTTTTCGTCAGAATCCTAGATATCTCAAGGCCTCACTAAAATGCTAAGAAGCTCAGAAAAGTCAGAATCAAAGGCTGGGAAAGTATTAGAGAGATTTGAAGTTTAATTTTGAGAAAAATGGGCTGAATTCGAGCTCATTATATAGGCTGGATATGAGGCACGTTGCACCCTCGGGTGACGCTGATCCTTTGCCTTGCCGCCACGCGTCACTATTTCCCTGGTCTGCGTGCTCGAACTTTATTTTTATTTTCTAAAAATCGTATGTTTCTCATACGAGCTCCATTTTCAATGTTCTTTATATTCACACATAGTTATCGACGGGTACTACAACTTTCATTTTGACTCCATCAGGTAATTCTCAATTTATTTTTAATTTTATATTTTTAAAGGGATTATATTATAAAAATCCATGTAAAAATCACAACTCCTTAGAACAAATTCCGTTCCCGACTGTAAAGCTTGGTTTCTGGTCTGAATTACTTTCTAAGTATTTGCATTTCCTTGGAGGACTCGGTGAGTTGGAAGCCTCAACTCGGCGAGGAGAAGTTGTCTTTGGCCGCGAAGTTTAATGAGTCAACTCGGCGAGTTGAGGTGCCTCAACTTGGTGATTTGGCAACTGTGAAGGAAACCTTAATTTTTAGGGTGTTTCACTCTATTTAAAGGCCTTAAGTCCGTTGGTTGGCCTCTTTACCAGCCTCCTCTGTCCAGAAACCCTAAAATCGAGCATTTTCTTCCATTCTTGAGTGTGTGAGCTTGGAGATAGAGCCTTAAGTGTTCATTGTTGGTGCATATTGAAGGAGTTAAGGAATTAGGAGTTGCTTAGCTTGAAGAAGGAGCCTTGGATCCAGGATCACTAGCTCATTTGTCAAGTTTTTGAGGTATCAAGTTCTTATCTTGCTTATTAGTTGCTTAGATCTCTTCTTGGGTTAGATTTTTATGCTTTTAGCCATGTTTGGATGGATGATGGGGGAGTAGGATGTCCTAAGTGTTTATTCTTTCAGATCAGAATCTTCATGAGCTCTTTTGGCATAAATGTGCCAACTTTATGGTCTTAAGGGCTTCATGCATTCATTAATTCCTTCTTATGGCCTCTTTTGTAACATTTAAGCCTCTCCTAGTCATGGATGAGTGTAAAGATGGAAAATTTACGTGGCCATTCAGCTTTTAAGGCCAAATATGTAGTGTGGGGTCATGCCTTTGGTGATTAAGTGCTTAATGATTAAGCCATCACCCTTTTAAGCTTAGGGTTTGGGTTTTGAACCCATTTTGGTGGTTCTTAGGGGTAAATTTGGAAACTTTACCCTTATAGATGCCATTTCAGTTGAGATCTGAGTTGTGAAGCTCTTAGTTTCGATATTTACGGCTTAATGAATTAAGATGTTGGGTTCTTGGCGAACTCGACGAGTTTATTATTAAACTCAACTAATTGGATCGGTTTCTTCCCGACTTTGTAGATTAATGGAGAAAATCGGAGAGTTGGGTCAACTCGGGCCGTTCACTTTGACGTTTGACATAGTCTTTGAGCAAGTTTGACCTATAAGGGTTGTTGACTTTTTGAGTTTTGTTTAAGGTAATCTTTTCTGTTTAGGGGTTGTGTAGAGCCGATATTTGGAGCCGGGATTTGTTCAGCTGTCTTTCAACATTCGAGGTGAGTTTACTCACTAGGTTAGCAGGTCTAAGGCACCAAGGCCGACCCTCGTTTGTTAGATTATTATACTTGTTGTCTGCGTGATACTTGTATGTTCTTGTATATATGTATGTCTGTTGGGCGGGGCCCATTATGCGAGTGTGGGCGGGGCCCATATCTCATTATTATCCGAGTGTGGGCGGTGCTCGTATCTCATTGAGTGGGGCCTGTTATTCGAGTGTGGGCAGGGCCCGTATCTCACCGAGTGTAGGGGGCATATCTCAATTATTGCATGATACATATGGTATGTGGTAGTTTGGGGAGCTCACTAAGCTTTGTGCTTACTATTTTCAGTTTATGTCTCAGGTACTTTCGGTTGCAAAGAGAAGAGCTCGGGATGACCGCATCGGACACACCATTGAGATTCCATTTATGATGTTTTACTTTGTTTTTATGGCAAATCGATACATTGATTTTTATTTAAGTGTTTGGATAATATTGGAAAACGCTACCTTATCTATTATAAAATGAACTTTTGGGACCATATTTTTGGATGTTTCACCGACTGTCTTTATATCGACAGAATTGTATTCACGAGGTATTTGACTCTCGTTTACATTGTTTTGGTTAACACTCAACCGATTTTGATTTTGATTTCTGTTTCGCACACTGCTATGCCGAAATTTCGAAAAATCATAACTTCCTCATATGAAATCAGATTCAGATGTTCTTTACATGTACACTCTTGCTTTTATGATTACTATGACTTTTCTTTAGATTACGTAGACTAATAAGCAACCTATCTTTGATTCACCTTTCTATGACGCACTCTGTCGTATGGGGCTAAATGCGAAACTTCGAACAATCTCAACTTATTCATTCGAAGTCAGATTTAAGCGTTCCTTATATTATGACTACTACAACTTTAGTTAAGACTATTTATTCTAGATAATCTTCTAATTTAATGTTATTCATTGCTCGTAAAGCATATGACGAATACTTATCCTATTTGAGGATTTTAAATATTGTCACATATTATATTTTAATGTCTAGCCTAAATTTGCGGGAGTTACAATTGCAGGAGACGAAGAAGCAATCTGACACATCTAAAACTTACCCCAATTTGTATAAATGACCTGACAACTAAACCCCTTCCTCAAAACAAGAAAATCTTCCCATAGGGAAAATTTAACCCCACTCCTCGGATGTCTCCTAAGAGACGACCAGCCTAAAGTAAACCGGTCCTCCACTAAAATCTTCTAATGAAGATCTAAAGCAAAAACCCAATTAACGTCGCTCAATAAATCCTGACCCCAATCTATTTCCCATGATAGAAATTAGTTTTCTTACCATCATCAATACGCGGAGGACAAAACTATGAAGATCTAGACCTCAGTTTCTTAACTACCGGAGGGGTCTAAGAAAGCCACTCCATGGACCGTGAGGAGACCTGGAGTGGAGTAAAGAAGTGCACCACCCATCCTCACCATAAGTGGATTTCACTTCTTTAACCTATAAGGAATCCGTACTATGAAAGAACCTCTACCTCAATTTGAAAAAAATAGCTTTATTGAAGGAGAACAGACTACCCTTTCCCAAACCGGCAAACTCCCTTCCTTTCTGCTAGCCATAAGACGATCCCAACTAACCTAATACATACATCTTTCTCCCAAATCTGCACTCCAAACTAACCAACCTCGTAGCATCTATAAAGATCTCAAAACCAAAAGAGGGACATGGAAAATAGACATAGAAAAGGTCCCAATGAACCCAAGAGCCGATTTCAACAGCGTAAGACGACCACCAATAGAGGGAGACTTTGCTTTCCAAGAAGAGAGTCTATGAGAAAACCAATCCAACAAACCCGACCACAAAGAAACCCTAGACATGGTATGACCAACCACCATCCCTAGATGCATAAAAGGCAAGGATGAAGCCTCACAACCAACCACAAGAGCTGTTGCCTCCAACACCAATCAACTTACTTTTTAATAAGTTGATTTTCAGATCCGAATCCAAATAAAGGCATCTAAGGATTTTAACGCTCCTTCTAGCATTCTCGGTATCCCACGGACATATCAAGACAACATCATCAACAGAAAATAAGTGGCACATCTCTTCCTCCACCCTGCTTATTTTGATACCTCAACCCCTTCCTGATAGAAAATCTAGCGTAAGCGATCCATTAACTAGAACCGAAGCTCTAGCTGAAGATAGAAGCACCCTAATCCAACAACATCATATCGATCCAAACCCCATAATATCCATGTCAGAGTATGATTTAATACATGAGTATAATTTAATACACATCAGCTAAACATAATTTGGGTTGTAGTTTTCCACATTAACTAAACAAACATTAATTTGTTTTTATATATGTTGGAATCTACGATTTATTCCTTTTATTTATCAAAAAGTGAATGGCACCACATAGATGTTGATATAACTAGTAACTAACATGATATCCGAGAGGCGTCTAGTACCTTAGCGGCTAAACACACACACATACTGTTCTCATCGGGTTGTCTCCAACGACTATTAGATCAAAATAATAGAGGGTCAAGATGGTCTGTGGCACTTTTGTAAATACTTGGAAATAAAAAGCATGGGGGTATCTTATTTTGTCGGAGGGCATTTTAGGGATAGATAACTTATACCTGATCCCTTCAAACCCTTTCTTTATACTCTTTCTGTCTCTGTTCGTCATTAAATCTCTCTCCCTCTGACGTTCTTCATTGACGAGTAAAGACGACTGCCTCCTCCATCACCCGTCGTCGATTGCCTCCCTCCTCTCTTCACCGGCCACCTCTACCTCTGTGGACCGCCACACTCCTTGATCTCACGTTCTTCATAGAAAAAAACTCCATTGAAGATGCTTTGATTTTGAATCGGTTTGTCCACCATTATTGCACATCCGTTCTCCCTTGTTTATCTATCATCATTGGAATACTACACTACGATCAAAATCTCTCATCTTTCTCTTTCGTTGCACCTTCATCACCATATATGTTTCTCCAACATATCGATCTGATTTGGTAAATGACTTCATATCTATATCGATTTCTGATTTTTTATTCAATCATGTTGGCTTCGATCTGACCTACTAATTTTACATTCTGTGTATTGTAAGTCCAATAGATGAAACCAACACCTATGTAAAAGGAGAAATAAAAGTATTAGGGAATTTTTTGATGATAGAATACCAGATTGTTGTTCCTCTTGAGAACTCTATTCTTTGAGATTTTTACTTTTAAATACTGTATTAATTCCCTTCACCTTGATGGATTTTCAACCATTCGGAGTTGGAAAATATATTTTTTTGTTTTTAGCACACAACGTGTTTGTTGAAATGCTTCAAAGGATGTTTTCACCATTTACCTTTGTTAATTGTGCTTCTGTATTGGTAATTTCATCCCACTGACTATGGTTCATGTGACCTGCCATCTGAGGATATTTCCAAACCAAATGATTGGCAAGATTTTGCTGACCAGCTAATCACTAAAGATGATGCTACAACACCAAATCAGGGAAATATTTTTTAACTATTAGAACTTAACTTGGAAATCCACATTTACTTTATCTGTTAAGTCGTGATTTATGTCATAAGTACATAAGAAATGGTTTGTAAGATAGTTTAGGAAGATTAAATATATAGCTTAATATTTGATTTTGGAATATGATTCTTTTGGCAGAAAAACTAAATGTAAAAAAACATTGATTGATTTTGTATAACTTTAGCTCAATGCTTGATTTGTTCATTTGTTCTTAACAGGAACTATTGAAACACAAGATGGAAATAACACTTCAAAAAGAAAGAGGGGAAGACCACAAAACTTACAATTTCAAGCGCCCAATGGTTCATTAGAAGGTGTGATTAAACTTGTTATTCTCTTTTTAGAGCTTTAATCATCTTGCAAACAAAATATTTTTGATGCTTTATTGGGTTTAATGGGAATGCGACCTAATCTGGTTAACTTTATATGAGTGTTTCTTTTATACTTAACGTAGAAAGAAGTTATAATAGAGAAAATTTGGGAAATGAGGCTTTCCGCTTTAAGTCCCAAATGTTTTATGAATTTGGCCTTATTACTGTTTCCTTTATTTTTGCGTTCAATTTCCCCAATATAGTCATCTTTTGGCACATAGACCTTTTTCTCTAGGGTTCTATGGTTATAAATGAGAGTATTTGGATGGATTATAAGTTGTGTATTCTAATATAGCTCGAGATTTTGATTATGCATTTGATTTTTGTTACCAGGTAGCTTTTCAGATTAATGTTTTAGAATTGTTATGTCAGCAGCCAGGAAGCATCAACTCTTGTAGCTTAATTTCCATGGCTATTCGTAAGTCTCACTTTTCTTTATGTTATTGCATTCGAAATTACCAAATTAAGTGAATTTATTTTTCTAGATATAGAAAAGTAAATGAGATATCAAATATTTTATAGAGATAAATTCACCTATAATTCTTATGTATTCACATATCATATATTCACATGTAAATATTGATGGGTTTTAGCCATAAGAACTTTCCTATGTGCGCATGCAAAACCCTAATGCTCGGATCTAGGCTTTCTAATAAACATGCTTTGAATCCAAGTCTTCTAATGACTAATTAGGTTAAATAACAACATTGAAACAGATCTAGAATCATACCTTTGAGTTCCTTGTTGATCTTGAGGTCTTGGAGCTTCTAGAGTCACAAATGTCACTCCTCTAATGGCTTACAAACACCAAAGCAAGGAGAATGATTTAGGAGAGAGGAGAGGGGAGGAATTCGGCCAGGGTTCTCTTACTTTTGGAGATATGTAGAATTCCCTATGTCATGGGGTCTATTTATACTTGTAGACTCCTTAAGGGTTACAACCTAAACCCTAATTGGATAATCTTCTCTTAAGGCTATCCAAATCCATTCCTTAGATATCTATATGGACGATTTTAGCTATCCTAAAACCCTTAGAATTCGTCCAAAGCATATCCCAATGGATTTACAGTCTAAAGCTTAACTATCAAACAATTGACAGTTTATACCCCTTTATTTAACTAATCTCTTTAAGTCACCAAATTAATTCTAATTAATTCTATGACTTATATTAATCAAATAACAAATATATTATTCATTATATTATTCTCATAATATATTAATAATATTTACTCTCTCTTAATAAATCATCCTATCAAGTTGCTATGGTGAAGGCAACCCAAAAGGACCATGCACAACCGGGTCAATCACTTGTCTAATATAGTTGTAGCCTTAGACACTATTCCAACAGTCTCCCACTTGGATAAGTCTAGTAACTATATTCACAAGTACAATTCGGTTTGCAATCGTAGCTCTCAAAGACGCTGTCAACTCTGATCTAATCAATCTTGTCCTTTAGATAAGGGAACGTATAATCCTCTGTTAGATATCATGCTGACAATCCTATGGAATGGTTAGTCAAGCATTTAGGTTTCTCGATCTCTGATTTATTTGACATAGAACTTAATCGAACACATCAATTCAGTTCTGACCGGGCCCGGCACATAAGTCAAATCAAATCATCGAGCGGCCGAGATATCGCTTTTACCCTCTTAGAGAAAAGTTACAGATAAACTTCGACTTATATGCATTTACTTATTCATTAACCAACTATACACAACAATACGTTTTATAACACCAAGTTACTGATGCGTTTTCGTATTATCAATGTACAATCAATTAACAAATAATAAACCATATATCTAGGTTTTAAGACTATATGATATTATTGACTTGCGATCACCTTTTATATCGTATTCCACAAGGTGATTCCAGCAAGCGCGGGTTTATTCCAATGCTCAAAACTAGTTCATAAGCACTCATGAACGTTGCAGCAATCTTTTGCTATGTCTAACACCATTTAGACATTCTACACACCAATTCATGACAATCTTCATTCATATCTACTCCCAACATATGAACGATTGTGGACCATTTGAATAATTCGATTATTCCTAATAAACTCAATTATTCTGGAAGTCAAAACATGCAAAGTGAAACAATAGCTAAACAATTAACATAAGATAGTACCATTACTCATAAATAAAACTCCTTTATTTAATCATCAAATGTTAATTACATTTATCTATTATACGTTTCTAATACTATCTAATCTATGCTAATATCATCCTTCAGCCCAATGCTCCTAGCATGCTGCAAGTGCTTAACCCTACTCAGTCCCTTCGTAAGCGGATCTGCTGGGTTATCTTCTGATGATATCCTCTTCACTACGAGTTGTCCTTCTTCTACACGATGTCTAATGAAGTGATACTTTCTGTCAATATGTCTTGATCTACCATGATCCCTCGGTTCCTTGGTCAAGGCAACCGCTCCTTCGTTATCACAGAAAATCTCCATGGGCTCCTTTATGTCAGGTACAACTCCAAGTTCACTGATGAAGTTCTTTAGCCATATTGCCTCCTTCGACACTTCGCTCGCTGCAATGTACTCTGATTCGCACGTTGAATCAGCTACGGTTTCCTGCTTGGAACTCTTCCAAGTCACTGCTCCTCCATTTAGGGTAAAGACCCAGCCCGACTGCGAACGGTAGTTGTCCCTGTCGGTCTGAAAGCTGGCGTCACTATACCCTCGCACCTTCAAGTCATCACTCCCTCCGAGGACTAAGAACCATTCCTTCGTCCTCCGAAGGTACTTAAGGATGTTTTTCACCGCAATCCAATGTGCTTTGCCAGGATTCCCTTGATATCTGCTAACCATGCTCAAAGCGAAGGCTACATCAGGGCGAGTACAAGTCATAGCGTACATGATTGAGCCAACTGCAGAAGCGTATGGTACTCGGCTCATTTCCGCTATCTCAGCTTCGGTACTCGGACTTTGAGTCTTACTCAATTTGGCATTACTTTGTATCGGTAGTTCTCCCTTCTTTGAGTTTTCCATACTAAAACGTTTTAGTACCTTCTCTAAGTAAGTATTCTGACTAAGTCCAATTAGTCTCTTACTTCTTTCTCTCATTATCCTTATTCCCAAAATGTAAGAAGGCTCTCCGAGGTCCTTCATAGCGAAGCACTTCCCGAGCCAGGACTTAACCTCCTGCAGATTCGGGATGTCGTTTCCTATGAGTAATATGTCATCGACATATAGAACGAGGAAGCTTACTATACTCCCACTGGCTTTGACATATACACAAGATTCGTCTTCGCTTCGTATAAATCCAAACTCTTTGACTTTCTCATCGAAGCAAAGATTCCATCTGCGAGACGCTTGCTTAAGTCCATAAATGGACTTCTCAAGCTTACACACTCTATCCGGATGCTTCGGATCCACAAACCCCTCTGGCTGAGCCATGTAAACATCCTCAGCCAACTTTCCGTTAAGGAAAGCGGTCTTGACATCCATTTGCCAAATCTCATAATCATGAAATGCGGCAATTGCTAGCATCACTCTAATAGATTTAATCTTCGCAACTGGTGAGAAGGTCTCATCATAGTCAACTCCGGGAGTTTGAGTAAAGCCCTTCGCGACCAATCGCGCTTTATATGTGTGCACGTTTCCATCCACGTCGGTCTTCTTCTTGAAGATCCATTTGCACCCAACGGTCTTACGTCCGGGCACGTAATCAACCAAATTCCAAACTTGGTTATCATACATGGATTGGATCTCGCTATCCATTGCCTCTTTCCACTTTACAGACTCTGGGCCTGCCATGGCTTCCTTATAGCTATTAGGTTCATCAAGATTTACTAGTGTACCATCACTAATATACGTGTCCCCTTCGGTAGTAATATGAAAGCCATAAAACTGGGGATGAACTCTAACTCTATCGGAACGTCTAAGAGGTAAGGATTCGTCAATCGGTTCAATCGGAGTTTCCTCCTCGGGTTGAATGCCAGCGGTAGAGGTTCCTTCATCTATCGACTCTTGAATCTCTTCAAGTTCGATTTGCCTCCCACTGTCTCCTTGGCTTATGAGTTCTCGCTCTCGGAAAACTCCTCTCCTCGCAACGAAGACAACATTGTCCTTCGGTCTATAGAATAGATATCCAAAGGATGTCTGCGGGTAGCCAATGAAAATACATCGCTCACTTCGAGGTTCAAGCTTGTCGTGAGTATCTCGTCTTACGAAAGCCTCGCAACCCCAAACCTTGATATGTGCCAACGAGGGAGCTTTCCCTGTCCACATCTCGTGAGGTGTTTTGGCAACCTTCTTAGTAGGGACTCGGTTAAGGATATGGGCGGCAGTCTCTAAGGCATACCCCCAAAAAGAGATTGGTAGTGAAGAACGACTCATCATAGAGCGAACCATATCCAATAAGGTTCGATTACGCCTTTCTGCCACACCATTCAACTGCGGTGTCCTAGGAGGCGTCAATTGTGAAACTATTCCACACTCCTTGAGATAATCGTGGAATTCAAGACTTAGGTACTCTCCTCCTCGATCGGATCGAAGCATCTTGATTTTCCTGCCCAATTGATTCTCCACTTCATTCTTGAACTCTTTGAACTTTTCAAAGGTGTTTGACTTTTGCTTGATTAAGTAGATATACCCATATCTACTATAGTCATCGGTAAAAGTCACATAGAAGCGGTTCCCATCCTTCGTGGTTGATCTAAACGGTCCACATACATCGGTATGTATTAGGTCCAATAGACCCTCGCCCCTTTCACATGTACTCGTGAATGGTGACTTAGTCATCTTTCCAAGTAAACAAGACTCGCATGTGTCATCTTCCCTAAGGTCGAATGACTCCAACACTCCATCCTTTTGGAGTTGGGCTATGCATTTCTTGTTGACATGTCCAAGACGACAATGCCACAAGGATGCTATATCCATACTAGTGGAAGAATCAATATTCAAAACATCATTTCCTAAGTTATCAACAATCATAACGGTTTCATATATTCCATTACATGGTATAGCTTCAAAGTAAAAGACACCATTTAGATAAGCCAAAATAGAACCATTCTCATTATTAAAAGAAATTCTAAATCCTTGTCTATATAAACCATGAAATGAAATGATGTTTCTAGCCATTTCTGGCGAATAGCAACAATTGTTCAAATCTAAAACTAAACTATTCCTAAGCACTAAAGAATACACTCCAATCTTGGTTACAGGCGACGATCTTCTGTTCCCCATGATTAGATTGATTCTTCCTTGCTCCACATCCCTACTTCTTCTTAGTCCCTGCACATTAGAACAAATGTGATAACCACAACCGGTATCAAGAACCCAAGAAATAGCATGATTAGAATCGTTAGATTTGATTGTGTATATACCTGCGAAAGATGGCTTGATCTTTCCCTCTTTGATTGCTTGCAGGTAATCCGGGCAGCTTCTCTTCCAATGTCCTATCTTGTGGCAGTGGTGACACTCTGCCTCCTTCGGGTTAGAACAGGGCTTAGCGGGATCAACTTTGGTCCCACTAGAAGAGGCACCATCTCGGGCTTTCACCTTGCGATAGTTCTTCGATGAAGCTTTCCTCTTCTTTCCCTTTCCTTGACCAATAGCCAAGACAGGAGCAGCGGACGGATTGGGAGTAGGTGCAACAGACTTGTCCTTGAAGTTGCTCTCAGCAACCCTCAAGAGACCTTGGAGTTTGCTTAGGGTGACCTCTTCTTTGTTCATGTGGTAGGTCATCCTAAATTGGTTGTACATCAGAGGCAAAGAGTGAAGCACCATGTCGATCGCCAAGTCCTCACCGAAGTCAACATTTAACTTGCGAAGGCGGTCGACATACCTTTGCATCTTTTGCAAGTGCACGGTAAGAGATTCTCCATGATCCATCTTCGCGGAAATCATGTTAGTGAAAATCTCATACCGCTCTTGTCTCGCGTTTTGGTGGTACCTCTCCAATAAGTCTTGGTGCATCTCGTATGGGTACATGTCCTCGTAGGACTTTTGGAATTCGGAGTTCATGTTGGCGATCATGATGCAATGTACCTTCGTTGCATCTCGCTCATGAGTTTCAAAAGCGGTGATTTCGGCTGGAGTAGCGATTTCGGTGTTGATTTTCTCGAGCTTCTCATCAAGGACATACTCCTTGTCCTCATAGCGAGCAATGGTGCGAATGTATCTTATCCATTCGCTAAAGTTCATTCCATCGAAGGTGACCTTTTGGCAAAGGCTCATCAACGTGAAAGAACTAGCAGCAGCGTTGTTTGCGTTCGACATCTACAATTAGAAAAAGGACAAAGATAGATTAGAATAAGAATCCCTAATTATCACCCAATAAGAAAATTAGGGCTAGGATCCAACAATAACATTTACATATTAGAAAAGGGATGTCGTAATCTAACATGCAAATAAATTGAAGGTAAGTGAATGACGATTCACTAATTCTCCATCACAAAAACCTAAACTATTAGTCCTAAGTGTTTTTGAGAATTCCTAGGTTCGGATGAGATTCATTGAAACTATTCAATGGCATGTTTAAATCTCGATATGCCCCTCTCGTTTGTGACTGGGATGCCGAGGATCACAAAGCGGGTGTGAATTACCATGCAAATTGACATGGTGCCTTCATTGTAACGATCACCTATTCGATGTGCCGGTAAACCACACACGCTCCATCGAACTATGATAAACAATGAATCACCCTTTGCCACCTTCTCTTAGAACCAATTAGTGTGCCGGTAAACCACACATGCTCCACTAACTTCTTAGCAAGGTGCAAAGTGTAATTTCATGGGATTGCATCAATTCACTTTTCCTAAAGTAACTAGGATTGGGAAATTTAAAAAAAAAATGTGTAGTTACTTTGTATTTCTTATTATACTTTTAATGAGAGGATGAGGTTGCCCTATCCTACCCGTTCGGCTAACGACCCTCCACCAATCAAGCAAGCGGTGGGTGTGAGTGTACACCCATTAAGCGCCATTTTATAGGCCGCAACCTTATACCCACCTTATAGATTGACTTCGTGAATGAGGCCTACTAACGGTAAGACTAGCATTTAGTTATACATATATATATTATTCTAATAATATCATATTAGTATAGGGTTGTATTTTAAAACTTTTAAAATCTAGGGTTTGAAATTTAAGTTGTCTAAATTAAACTTTTAATCACAAATATAAATTTCAAAACTTGAGGACAAGTTTTAAACATTTAAAACATGGAGGATCAAATAACAAATAATTCCAATTAACAATTAATATCCTAATTATCTATATTTGATTTATTCAAGATTTCTTTGAAAGATAATTACCAAAATAATTAAAATAATTAATTAATTATCATATAAGGAAATTAAATATTCAATTAGTTGATAAATACATTTTGCTAGATCAAGATAATAGTCATATATATCATAAAATCGGATTTAGGTTGATCTATTATGATTAAGGTAAGTTTCCATAAGATAACCACAAAGAAATCCCGAATCTGGTCATTCCTGACGCCTGGACTCGCCGAGTGCACAAGGGGACTCGCCGAGTCAGGCCTACTCGCCGAGTCCACCTTGGGACTCGCCGAGTCAGTGACTCAGAAACCTAAAAATCGAATTTTGCAGGTTTGTTTCAGTTTATCAAGCAACAATTTAAAGAAAACCAAGCTAGGCTCTGATACCACTGATGGGTTTTAGCCATAAGAACTTTCCTATGTGCGCATGCAAAACCCTAATGCTCGGATCTAGGCTTTCTAATAAACATGCTTTGAATCCAAGTCTTCTAATGACTAATTAGGTTAAATAACAACATTGAAACAGATCTAGAATCATACCTTTGAGTTCCTTGTTGATCTTGAGGTCTTGGAGCTTCTAGAGTCACAAATGTCACTCCTCTAATGGCTTACAAACACCAAAGCAAGGAGAATGATTTAGGAGAGAGGAGAGGGGAGGAATTCGGCCAGGGTTCTCTTACTTTTGGAGATGTGTAGAATTCCCTATGCCATGGGGTCTATTTATACTTGTAGACTCCTTAAGGGTTACAACCTAAACCCTAATTGGATAATCTTCTCTTAAGGCTATCCAAATCCATTCCTTAGATATCTATATGGACGATTTTAGCTATCCTAAAACCCTTAGAATTCGTCCAAAGCATATCCCAATGGATTTACAGTCTAAAGCTTAACTATCAAACAATTGACAGTTTATACCCCTTTATTTAATTAATCTCTTTAAGTCACCAAATTAATTCTAATTAATTCTATGACTTATATTAATCAAATAACAAATATATTATTCATTATATTATTCTCATAATATATTAATAATATTTACATTTGAATTACATGTAAATCACATGTAATTCACATATGAATTACCTGTAAATCACATGTAATTCACGTATAAATTACTGTGATTCACATGTAAATTACATGTAATTCACATATGAATAACATGTAAATCACGAGTGAACACATATGAAATACATGTAATTCACATATGAATCACATGTAAATTACATGTAATTCATATATGAATCACATGTGATCCACATGTAAATCACGAGTGAACACATATGAATTACATGTAAATCACATGTAATTCACATATGAATTACATGTAAATCACATGTAATCCACATATAAATCACATGTAAATTACAAGTGAATAAGATATTAATTACATGTGATTCTCATGTAAATTACAAGTGAATCGCATAAGAATTATGTCTATATGCACACATGCATTTTGTGTGGGTGTTCTTCGCTAATTTTTTTTTGTCAATTTCATATTTGAATCTTAAAAGATACAGTCACATGTGAATATCACATTATATAATCAGATATGAATCTTACATGATATATACATATATACTTTTATGAGTGTTCTTGCATTAATTGTTTTTTTTTTAATTTTCTTGTAGATTTGGAAGAATTTGTGAAAAATATTGAAGAGGTGAAAATTGAAAAATTGAAGAAAATATGTACATATTCACACGAAGCTATGAAAATGCTTTGAAATTTTGTAGCATTTTTTTTGTATATTTAATTTTGTATCGAATAAGGTACTTATATAATTGTGTTTATAGATTAGTAATAAAAATGAGTTTTTTTATGATTTAATTATGAATATTGTAGTATAAGAAATATGCATATATGCACTTGAAAAGATATGCATATCTACACCTAAAATGTTGATTTTTTTGGTTAAAAAAATTTTAGTTTTTTTTTTTTTTTTTTATAATATTCAAGTTTTTTAGTTTACTGTTTTAAAAACATTGCACTTTTAAAAAAAAAAAAAATAATTTTCAAGTTTTTTTTTTTTTTTAAATTCATGTTTTCTTAAAAAATTTAAAAAATCTGCATTTAAAAAACACGAAAATTACTATTTTTTTAAATAAATTCCGAAAATTAAATTAATTATGTTAATTTTTAGATATTTTAATTAGTATTTCCAAGAACACAAAAGTTAAACATTAAATGAGATAGGTAAGATGACGATCATGCCCTTAATGAGTTAATTTTGATCTAACGCTCCACTTTTAGTTCTCGGGTTCTCGGGAAACTATGAGTTCTCAACGGATCACACACACACACACACACACACACACATATATATATATATATATATATATATATATATATATATATATGGTTAGGTTATTTTGTTTTTACTAACGATTGTGTGTCAGAATGCACAAATCTAGACCACCGGATGGAATAGAATCAAAAGTTATGATTTGAGGGTCTATGATATTAGAATAGGATAACATGTACCATATAATCAGAAAAATTTCAGCATAAGGGCATTTTAGTCAATTAACCTATATTAAGAAAGAAAATTTTCGGATTTTAAGGGATAATTAATTCCTTTATTTTTAGAAATCTGAATATTTTAAATTAATTCAAATTTAAAAATTCGATTTTATTCTGCCTAAATGATAAAATGCAAACCATAAACTAGTAAATATATTTTTCGATTTTATTCTGTTAGAATGACAGAATGCCAATCATAAACTAGTAAATACATTCTAAAAGAATACACAAAATCGATTCTTGAACTAATAATATACCAAATAATTACATTGTATGATTGTGATTAATTGAATAATAATAACATTCTAAAAGAATAACAAGTGTAATTCTTAAGAAATAACAACATTCTTAAACAGTGAGTGTGAAGAATATACTTGTTATTCTTCCGCCACACACTATATTAAACGTAGTTGTTACAAGTGTATCACTACAAAATATCTGACAATGAATTTGTGATAGAAATGGCTTGAAGAATGTCTTAAAGACCTGATGGGAAAGACTTGAAGAATAAATTAAAACATGATCATACTCACTGTTTAAGAATGTTGTTATTTTTTAAAATAATAACAAGTGTAATTCTTATTCTTCAAGCCTTTCCCATCAGGTCATCGTCGAAGCTCTCTGATACGGTCAATATCGTGTGTGGCGGTGGAGCCAATTCCGAGGCCGAGAAACATGCCGGATTCGAATAGAATCAATCTAAAGAATCAGCGGTGAGGAGGCGATAATGAACGTGATCGACGACTGAATGATAAAGGGATGTTGATTTTGTAGAGTTTAACCTATTAAGGAGAGATTAATTGAATTATTATTGTCACTGTAGCCCAACAAACTTTAGTATATTAGTTTAAATGGTCCCTCGTAACTTTTTTTTTTTTTTTTTTTTTTGTATTTGAAGGGCATGAACTTGTGTTTTACCTGCTAATAAAGGGATATACCACACTTTAAGCATGTTTTACCGGTTACAATAAGCTTATTTGGCTTTTTATTTTCCTTTTTAAAACCTTATGGCCCCACATTTTCCTTTGTTATACTTTTGTTGACTTCTCACTACCTAAATGAAGAATGGCCACCGATAAAGTGATATTTATCTTCATAGTCGTCACTTCGTTGTGCTTCTTCATCGTATTCCCCCTCCCGCTACATTCCGGTGACTAGTACCGTGACGGTAAACGCTTACTATCCCGACACACTCATCGAAAACCATCGTCTAGTCTCTGGCGATAGCAATATCCGAAGACTCATCGGCAAGGCCACATACAACTTCCATAGAACCACGACCACTACCAGAAAGCCCGCAAGGATAAATAATGGTGGATTGTTTAAAGCAACCTGTTTGCTTTCTCCCGTCAGAATTGGTTTCGTCGGCAGTCATGGATTTGACGGAAGCGATGGTTTCTTATCGACCGAGGTTACTTTTCTCTCGGTCAACGTTTGTGAATCGGTGGTGATCGGCGATGAAGACACTGAAGTTTCAACATCACCAGGTTTTGGTGGCAAAGGTAGTTAAATGGAACGATCTATCTCTAAATCAATCGAAATTCTTCTTAATCAAAATTGATTGGGTTGTCATTGTTCTTCTCAATTTTATTGATTTTCACGACATCAGAATTCTTTTGAATGAGTCGTCATCGATCCTCTCGATTTTCTGGATATTTTGGATATTCTCGATTTTTATCATCAAGTACAGGTGATGAACTTTGCAATTCATTTGGGGTTTCTGATGTTAAATTGTTCCCATGAATCATCTTTTTCTATTCGATAATAATGCAATCGATGGCCTGATGACTTGATAGCTTCAAAAATTATCCAAGGAAAACAAACCCCCCTTTCTAATCAATCCATGACTTGCTTTTACGAATGGTTATTGTTTAAGTGTTCATGAGTGAATTTCAATTTCCTTGGAGTAGATTTGAAACTGAATGTAGTTATTATAGAGTCAGAGTTACACAAGGGATTTGTGCTGATGGCTTTTAGAGGTAGCGAGTAGTCAGCATCGTATGGTGAGCCAATGTCCATCAGAGATTTAAATCCTAATGTAAACAAGAAACTAAGTGTTGCAATTGTTGAGATTCTTAGCTCCAAGCTCTCTCTGTTCCCAAATGATTCTTCCTGAAAATTTACGACTTAAAGGTAACCTATATGACTCCCATTTCTGTCTGTTTTCTTCATTAATATGTAATATGTTTTGATTGTTTGTTTTGATTTTGATTTGTGCTGGAACAATTGCAGGAACGAATGTCTTCAAACTCAATCTCACAAGATGAACTGCAGTAACATCAGGGGTAGTTTGGACCATTTTAGTTGACCAAATGTCACGTGGCATATAAAAATTAATGATTAGTGACCCCTTCATATTTTTGATAATGACCTTTTAAAACGATAAAACACAAGTTCGTGCCCTTCAAATGCAAAAAATAGTTATAAGGGACCATTTAAACCAATATACTAAAGTTTGTTGGACTATAGTGACAATAACCCTATTATTTTACCATAATTAGATATACTAAGTTTATTATTATATATTTTTTTATTTTATTTAATGATTTATTAAATCCTGAATTCTTATTGGTGAATATATGCACGCAATAGTCGTTAGAAACATTTGAACGTAACACGCTCTCTCTCTCTCTCTCTCTCTCTCTCTCTATATATATATATATATATATATATATATATATATATATATATATATATATATATATATATATATATATATCACTCTTGCCGACGATTGTTTTCATTTTTTGAGAGAAAATCCAGGACTAAAAACAACAACATGGAACATCGTGTGGCAATAGGTTACCATCCCCAATCAAATGAATTAAAAAACAAATAGTCACATATTAAGCCTTTTTATTTGGAAGCAAAGTCAGTGGTGGGTAATTCATACCTGCCCCATGTCTTGTACGAATGACACAGGATCCTATTGAAGCAGCCGAAGTTGATTATATGGGTATGTGGTGTATGAACACAATGAGATATGTGGTAAAACGTCGAAGTATGAGATGTTTATATTCCAAAATTTGATTGATGGTGACATGAAGAATTAAAGAAACAGTTTTCAGGTTACACGAGAGGTCAAATATAAATATTAAAGGATTGCCGTAAGAGTTGAATGGCCCTTCGGATTGTGGACAATTGTTGTCACTTGTCATTGGTCTTAATTCATCCCCATGAAAGTATACGTTATTCTCTTTTCAGAATTGCTTTTAGATGAGAATAATATTAAAACAGGCAAGTTTTCAAAGGAAATTGTTTTTTGTATATATATAATTTTTCTAATGATAATTAATAGGTTTTTTTTTAATTATTTTTGTATTTTTTATAAAGATTTGGCGCGTTATTTTCAAGCCCAACATAGATGTTTTACACTGTATTTTGTTTATATAAAAAATAAAATCTTAAAGTTAGCGATAATATTGAATCTAAAAAGGAAAAGAGAAAATGAAAAATTTAAGCAAAAATAATGATTTTTTTTTTCAAAAATAAATAAGAAAAGGTTATAAGGTTTCCACAAATAACCAGCAAAATTGTTGTTTACACAAAATTAATAACAAAAAAAATTCACATTTCATAAAACATTAATGATTCCGTAGGTATGCTTGCGAAATCCCATTCCACATGTGTAGCTTGCGAAAACAAATTTTACAGATAGATAAAACCTGTGAAAATTTATGAAAAGTATCAATTTCCTAGATTAGCATGCGAAATTTGTAAAAGTTAGCGAAAATAGCGTCTTAGTTTTTGACATATATCCGTAGGACAAACTATGACATCCATACCGTGAAAATCATATATATTTTTGAAAACTTATATAAATTATTTTTTGTTAATATGTAAAGAATATGACTTTTTTCTTTTAGAAAATGAGTTTATTGCAGAACAAATGTTTCGTTCTTGCTTGTATCAAATGATTGTGGAAAATAATAATTGTTTCAGAGCAAATATTTAATTTTTGTAGATTTTGAGGTGCCAAATTTTTCTAAAATGGAGAGTTGGGAGAAAAGAGAACAAGGTCCATTAGATTGGACTAAAATTATGGCTTCCAAAGAAGATGATGGTTTTAACATTGATAGTTTGTTTGCTTTAATCGAGTTTTATTTCAGTAACGACATAAGATATTTTTAGCATTAACTTAATTCTTTGTGGGTTAAGGTTATCGAGGGTATTCATAGATTGAAGAGAGGTTTTGTGAGTGCTAAAAGATATAAAATTCAGGGTGTTTGGTCTAAAGATAATGATCTGATAAGTCAATTTTATAAAAATCTTGTTTGAAATTCTTTTTTACAAAAAAATTAGTAATGGTTTTTTGACCAAATTTTGGGATGACTCTTGGACTAGTAAAGTTCTCGATTTCTTAGATAGTTATTATCGATTTCTTAGATAGTTATTTGCCGGAAGTTGATAAAAAGTAGCCAAGCAAATGTTTGCTTCATGAATGATGTTTTTTCTTAGTCTTAGGAGTCGTGATATGGGGGAGCAGAATCCTCTTAGTAGGCGGATCTTCAAGATTTGGTGAACTCCTTTGTTTTAACAAATCATGAAGTTGAGATCTCGATTCTTTTGGGGGGATGATGGGTATATGGTTGGTTCGTCTAGAATTGATTCATATATTTTGGACGTGGTAGAGGATGCTTTAAGGTAAAATAGGTTGGTTCATGTTAAAACTAATATATTGGGTTAGAGAACTTATCTGTCTGAATGCTCTGCCTACTTGAACAATTTGGTTAGTTGGGGGGGGGGGGGGGGGGGGATACCCTTAAGCGTTTGGTTTATGATAACCGTTATGAGAATACTAAGATTTTTTTTTGAATTTCAAAACGATTTATTCAATTTATAGACTTACTAGTCGGTGAGTCAGTTTTTTTTTTTTTTTTTTTGGATAAAATTACTTAAAAGAGCTAGCAAGGCGCTAGAAACTGTTACAAGGTACAATTAATAGTAGGAATAATACACCAATCAAACCATCTTAACATATTAAAACTAGCCCTATGTTTTATCCAACCAAAAGACAAAAGTTGTACATTATCCGTCGTTCTCATTGAACTGCCTTTTCTTTTCTTGAAAATAAGATCATTTCTAGGTTTCCATAAGCACCACAACACCGAGTAAGACAAGGCCATGAACAACTTGCGTTTTCTTTTGTCCTCCTTCTAAGAACTAGCCATCGAGATCAAGGAGGAGAAGCACTCTAGGGCAACGCTGATAAGACCAGACCAGAAACAAAACCACTTCTAAACCATAACAGCGAACTCACAGTTAAAGAACACATGCTCAACTTCTTCAACCTCCCTGGAGCAATGCGGAAATAAAACATAATCCATATTTACCACTCTGAGAGAGATTAATCGCCAAAGGAATCCTATTTTGCAAAAGCTTCCAGACATACAATTTACTTTCAGCGGGACCCAACTAATCTAATCAAAAGTACCTGAAACACCCCTGGAATGTGACATCCTTATTTTCATAGCCAGAAAAGACCAATTTTGTTTATGCTTTATTTAAAAATCAGAGTATACTTTTAAAGAAATACGTTGCTGAATTTGTTCCAAAATATATGATAAAGAATTTATCAAAGCATTTCTAAAGAAATGTATTTTCATTATATTAAAAACCTCGGGATGTCATTGTCAATACAGATCAAAAGCATAAACAGAAACAACATAGGTCTTACAACATCTATTTATTCTAGTGACCTATAACCCATTGATCTCTCATCAGATCATCACTCTTGTGGTCCCTTACCACTACATGTAATGCAATAAACTGAGTGGGTCAGGCTTGGCACATAGGGTTTTCAACCCACAATAATTAAGTTTATTAATTTCATCAAATCATTCAACCCGATTACCCGTACTCGTTATCCTCACTTTACGTCCCTAAAGCATCTATTATAAGGGACCTAGCCTAAGAATTTTCATCGGGGTGGACAACATTGCTCAGGGGATTCCTCATCAATTTATGTCAAATATGGAAACCATAAGGGAGATGAAGTACATCTGGTGAACATGTAGTTCAAATAAACACCTACAGGTTGCGAGCCTGCCAGCGTTCCACTGGACTGTATAGAATAGTCTGTGGTCGTCATCTATACTCCGCTAGATGACTGGATCATTGTAAACATCGAGACCTCTCATCATTTTATCACACATATACTATTTCATCTACCCATGTTTTACCCAACATTTTCGTAGATATAAAATATATATACAGTTTAAATCTTTAAAACATGTAGAATCGCTCATCCAACATAGATATCAAGAACACAGATAATATGCACACATAACATGTAATTTATATTAAATACTTCATATTTATGTGTAAAATGAAAGTAACTATGCACTCACTTGTTAAAGTGGTGATTCCAACTTGGACAACGATTCGCTTTTAACAATATAATTTCCTTCGACGAAACCTAGTATTATTACCACTATATTTTAGTCTAATATTTATCATGACTAATTACGAGAGATTTTTGTTTTATAAGTGTTAAACAATACTTTTCAACCACTATATACAGACAGAGGCCAGACATGAAACACCGGAGGGCAGAACCATTTTAGCATTATAACACTTTTGAAATCCAACAACCTTATGCGGCCCTTCAAACCAGATTTCCCGTACCGCGAATAGTTAAAAGATATTATAATACCACTTTCTATATTATAGAGTAAATTATACGAATGGTCCCTATGGTTTGGGGTAATTTGCGTGTTTGGTCCCTAACTTATTTTTAAACTTGGGAAGTCCCTATTGTTTGTTTTTGTTACACGCTTGGTCCCTACTGTTTGTTTTTGTTATGCGTTTGGTCCTTGTCTTACCTAAAAAGATTATTATTTAAATAGGAAAAAATGGTGGGGTAGGTAAGGTAAGGTGAGGGGTGAGGTTGGAGGTGTGTTTATTTAAATAAATTAAAAAATCAATGACAAAATAGTTTTTTTTTTTAGGTAAGACAGAGACCATGCACGTAACAAAAACAAACAATAGGGACCTTCCGAATTAAAAAAATATATTAGGGACCAAAAGCGCAAATTAACCTAAACCATAGGGACCATTCGTGTAATTTACTCTATATTATATTTTATAATATATATATATATATATATATATATATATATATATATATATATATATATATATATATAATATTGATAATAAATTTAAACCTAAGCTATACTTAATGTAGGGTAAACATAAATCACTTACCAAGAGGTTTGGCTAGGAACCGGGCTTTGCGGAGGCAGAACTTCTGAGCCAAAAGCACTTCTTCTCGGAGCCTTCTGGTGCTAATGGACTCGCCACTTAGCACTTGGGAAGTACTAGAGGTTGGGGGAGGTTTAGAGAGAAGTTAGAGAGAGAGAGAGAGAAGGGTTAAGGTGTGAGGAAATTGAGTGAGCCTTGCATGGTGTTTATGGGATGAAAAATGGATCAAATCGGAGAGTTCTGAGACTCCAAGTCGTCAAGTTAGGTGACATGTGTCACCATCTGGTGGCAAGGCGTGGGGAGGAAGCAATGGTCAGATTGCGCCACGTCACCCACTTCACATCAGCTCGTCCCGACTTCTAAATTCCGTAACATTCACATACAAGATCCGTTTTCGATGTTCTTTATACCCACGCCTATGTATTGAAAAAATTTACAACTCTCCTTTTGACTCCATTGGCTAATTCTCGACCAATTTTAAATTTAACAGTATAAGAAGATTACACTTTTAACGACCGTGTAAAATTCATAACTTCTACATAAAGACTCCGTTTTCGACTATCTTTTTATCGTTGAGCTCCTTTTAATGATATCTTCAATTCTCATTTAGGTTGTGTCGGCTAAAAATCGATCAATCTAAAATTCAAATTCCAGGTTGTGCACTGTTATGTTAAATCTTAGAAAAATCACAACTTCCTCATACAAAGTCAGATTTTGACGTTCTTTTTATGCACGTTCTCGGTTTAACATTTACTACGCAGTGTTGTGCCGATTTATCCATAAAACTTTGACAGGTCATAACTTCGTCGTTATATCTCGAATTTCGGCGTTCTTTATATCTCCGGAATCCTTGTCACGACCACTATAAATTTCTTCATAGATATTGGGTTTATCTATTATTCTATTTTTGACGCTTATTTTCATTCTTAATTTATTATACCTTCGAAATGAGTATAATGCACATAAAATCACATAATTCACATAATATTCAAGTAATTCCTCTTTATTACTTCGAATTAGGTTACAATTGTTGACACTAACTATTACATCATCATATTAATCCTTAGCCTAGAAACACGAGCGTTACAATTCTTTCATCCTAGGATGATTCCGTTCCGGAATCATGCATCAACAAACATATGTGGATAATGACTCATCATGTCACTCTCTGTTTCCCAGGTGAGGTTCGGCCCATTTGTATGTTTCCATCTGTCTGTAGAGATTTTAGGGTTTTTATCATAAATACTTTTTTTTATCATTCTTACCATAAGTATCTATTATTTTTTAGTTGAGTAAATTACACGAATCTTGCCTGGTCTAAGTGCCAAATTGCACTTTCAGTCCCTATTTTCGAAAATTAACTTGGACCGTCCCTCATGTATTTAACTACTACCTGCCCAGTCCCTATTGTCGTTAGACGTTAGTTTTCTCCGTTTGGGTGCCCCACGTGCCTTGCATGCATAGGTATTTTCGTTATTTCATGTCATTTGTATTATTGACTGCGTATGACGCCATATCCAGTTCACCCAAACATTTCATACCTAGTGCCCGATCATAACTTTTCTAGTCTCAAAAAACCCTAGTTTTCCGTCAAAAGTGAAGATGAGTGGGTGGCGAATACGACCATAGATGGATGAAATCGATATGGAAGCCAGTTATGGTAAGGAAAGCCAACCATTTTATGCTCTGTTCTTGATCATTTCGTCCCCGATTATTAAAATGTTTTTTTTCCTTTGAAGGTGGGAATCCAATTGTTTTTAGTATACACTTGTACTAAGGAGGAGAGTTTACCAAATTTCCTTGGAGAAAATACATCAAGGGACAACACAAATTTGTGGACTTGATTGACAATGATTTGTTCTATGTTTACGACATTGATGATATGATTGAGGATTTGGATTGCGGCGAAGAAGGTAAGATTATGTATTATCACTTCAAAAGACCGTTAGGGGATTTAGATTTTGGGTTGTTTACATTGGGTAGTGACCAAGACGTCAACCACTTAAGGTCCTACGGTGCTTCACACAATCTTATAGAAGTGTATACAAAATTTTGGCGTACCAACTTGCATACATATGCTATGTCTCCTAACCCTACAAAACTCAAGATTGGAGAGATTATTGAACTCCTTCTTGTTCTAGAAGGTTGTGTCTTGAATGGATTGACACAACCACGGTTGAACCCCCTGTTTTAAAACCAAGCATGCAAACACTTACAATGGAACCTAGCATGGAATCCCCTAGTCATATTGATGTTGCACATGTTTCATCCCCTAGAATGGAATACCCTATTGAACTTGAAGTTGTGAAAGAACCAAACATGGAACCCCATATTGTGGAAACCTTTAGTGAAGCCCTAGGTGGATCTAGGGATAGTGGAGATTCGAGTGATAGTGATGATAGTGATTTCATTGTCGATAAGGACAACTTGTTGGATGATCGTAAGGTGGACCTGCATGATTTCTACCTCAACATTGATGATAATTTAGAGTGCTTTGGTGATACCCCTATTAGAATAGAGAATTTAGTAATGTCTGACGAGGAAATGGATGTGATAAAAAAAAAATGTTCTACAATATGAGTCATCATCTGATGAAGGGAAAATGAGTAAAAGAAAAAATAAATAAATGATGCAGCTCAAGTGAGTGACCCTTTCTACATACTTCATACATTCTCAGGTTCTTAGGGATCAAAATACATAATTTACTTAATGCAATAGGGACAAGAAGAGAATTGGATATTGTCAAGAATGATAAAAATAGGGTCAGGGTAGTATGTAAAGGAACAATACCAGATATGGGGATACATGAGACTTGTGGGAAAGGTGGACCAAGTAAAACTAGTGGGAAAGGTGGGCCCAATCAAAGTAACATGAATGGTGGACCTAGTCAAATGTGTGAAAAAGGAGGACCATGTAAGTGTAGTGGTAAAGGTGGGTTCAATAAAAAGAAAAGTGTAGTGAAAGTAGATGAAAGCAATAAGTGCCCTTGGAAACTTTTAGTAAGTAAATGGAAAAAGGATGATGATTGGATAGTAGAAACATATGAAAAGGAGCATAAATGTCTCCAAACAATAAAAATCAAATCTTGTAATTACAATTTTCTTTCCAAACAAATTCTTGAGCAGTTGGAGTCTAACCCAGAAATACCAATCAGGGCTTTAAAGGAGCAACTAGAGAGGAAATACCAAATTCAGATGTCGAACATGAAATCTTTTAGGTTAAAAGCAAAAGCCCTAGAAACTATTAGGGGTGATTTTGGGGGTCAATATTCTATATTGAGGAACTATCTACTGGAGGTTCAAACTCGAAACCCAAACACAACAGTCAAGCTTCGAGTAGATAATGCTTCCAACCCTGCATCAGATACTAGGATTTTTAGATGTGTATATATATATATATATATATATATATATATATATATATATATATATGTCTTGGGCCACTTAAACAAGGTTTTGTAGTAGGGAAAAGCTACTTTCTTGGACTGGATGGTGCATTCATTAAGGGTCCTTACCCTGGTATGATTCTAACAACAAAGGTAAGTAATAGTATACATGGTTTAACTACTTAATCTTACATATGAGTTGTAGATGTTAACCTAATTTGTTCTAACTGTTATAGGGATTAGATGGAAACAACTACACTTACCCAATGGTATATGGTGTTGTAGATTCTGAGAACTACAACTCATGGACATGGTTTCTAAAAATCTTGGTGATGATTTGGATTTGCATACCAATTCGAACTTCACATTTATAACTGATAGACATAAGGTAATAGTATACACAGTTTAACAACTTAACCTTCATATTACTTATACTAATTATATATAATTGATTGTGTTTATGTTGTAGGGTGTTTTTCCTGCAATTGTAAAATTGTTTCCATGTGTAGAAAATAGATTTTGCATTCTTCATATCCATGAGAATATGACGTGGAAGTGGAAGGGCAAGGAGTTTAAAGATTGTCTCTGGAAATGTGCAACAACATCAACTGTACAACAATACAATCTTACAATGGAGGAACTAAAGAAATTGAACAATGATGCATATGAATGGCTTAAAGCCATTCCTCCCCAACATTGGTCAAGGTATCACTTCATAGATAAGTTATACATGTTAGAATTCTTTAACATTGTTGATTGTATGCATCTTAAAAGAGTACTGAATATTGTGATGCAACATTGTTATTCTACAAGAAGAGCACATTGTGATGCATTGTTAAACAACCTTTGTGAGGCATTGAATATCAAACTTTTCAAGGGCCATGACAAACCAGTTATAAGTTTCTTGGAATTTATTAGAGAGTACATAATGAATAAGCTTGTTATTGTCCAAAAGATAGTTGACAAATGTTCTGGCCCACTAACTCCTATAGCCACCAAGACTCTAGAAACGATCAAAGTTGAAGCGGTAAAGTATAGGGATGTGTTTTATCAAAATGGGAAGTATAAGGTTATAGGTGGTGAAGGTGTGGACCAATGTGTAGTTGACATAACACAACATACATGCTCATGTAACAAGTAGGAGGTCACTCACTTGCCATGTAATCACACAATGGGATACCTGAAACATGGGTTCACCCTACATACTGGTTGAAGACATGGAAAGAGATGTATGCCTTTAAAATTAAACCAGTTAATGGGAGTATGATGTGGGTAAAAAATCCTTGTCCAACAAAGTTACTACCACCAAAACATCATGTGCCTATTGGTAGGACAAAAAAGAAAAGAAGAAGATCTGCTACTGAAGATGATAGTGCTAGAGGGACCAAAACAATTAGATGTTCAAAGTGTGGAAATGTTCGGAATAATAATAGGAGCTACAAGGGGTAGATAGTCAGAGGATCATAGGCCAGTGGTAGTGATGTGGAACAAAATGGTGGTATGGGACATAATTCAGGTGTTGTGAACAAAGGGGAAAAGTTTGATGGTATAGTGTTTGTGTATTACTTTCATGTATTTTGGTTGGATAATGCTTTTGATGTACCTAAAACAGTGTTAATTCATATCTTTTGGGTCTGTAATTTCAGTTTGAACTAATGTTGTGCTACTTCTTTAACTATGATGGTGATGTACTTCAAACTATGTTGACTGGATGAATGTTTGTAATGGTTTGAATGACTTAATTATTAATTAGGTTGTTAATGCATGAATTCATGTTTGTAATGGTTTGATGACTTAGTGGTACGATATAAATTGTTGTTTTGGTATGAATGCATGTTTTGCAATTACCAAAAAAAACACCCTATTTTCATTAACTTGCAAACCGATACATCCAATACAACTAAAATGTAAACGTATCTGATAACTTATCCTACACTTTGTACACTAGAATTGAAAAAAACAAAAACAAACTAATAGCTATATACAACTTCATTTTTAGATTTTGTTGTTCAAGCTTTAACCTAATGTTCATACAAGCACATTTCTGATCCTCCACCACCCAACCAATGAACTTGAAACCAAGAGCGTGCGAAGTAAGTGTAGAAACATTTAACAATGCTAAAATTTATAGAAAATAAGAGAAATTAGGAGATTGGATTAGAATAAGAGAAATTAGGAGATTGGGTTAGATTTGTCAAGAAATCGAAATTAACTAGGTTAGAACAAACATAATAACGTTTTCCAAGGCTGTTCTTGCTCCATGAGATACGAATCACAACTTCAGCTCCACAATTGCATCTTATGGCCATTTTTTTTGGTTGGAGAAGGCTAATCGGAGAACAAAAAGGGGAAGACGTAATGGGGAAGAAGACCGACAAAGATAAATGAAAGTAGGGGAGGGGCAACGGCTCTATTAGGGGCACACGACATGAAATGACAAAAATACCCCTGCGTGCAAGCCACATGGGGTACCCAAATGGAGAAAACTACCATCTAACAACAATAGGGACTGGGCGGGTATATTTAAATACATGAAGGACGGTCCAAGTTAATTTTTAAAAATAAGGACTGAACGTACAACTTGACACTTGGACTAGGGACGATCCGTGTAATTTACTCTTTTTAGTTTTCTCTTTTTCACTTGCCGATCGGGCATTTTTAAGATGATCCTTAAAAGATATTTATGTGATTGAAATCCTCAAAATAGGTCTATTGGATCATAAGAACGGTTATTCCTATTTTACTCTTATATTACAACAACATATTGATTCCTAAATATGCATAACATTTGCAGATTTCTCAAACTCTAGCACATGATATCAAATTACCTTTTAAAGTGATTCTTAATATATGATTCATATCAATTTTATTATGTTATTTGGTAATTCTTTTGGTTATCACATTGTTCAATATCAGTTTTTTTATGGATTGATATTCAAAGAAACAACTTTATAAAGTTGCAGGTCAAGATTGAATGTCATTATCTATGCACATTGCTTTCCATTAATTACAAAAAAATATAACTAATGTAGTGATATATAGACATAAGATCGGGTGATGACTCGTTTTAAAGTGAGGACTCATGATGATACCTTTAAAAAATTGAAAAAAAAAATCTAAAAAATATACAAATCGTAAAATCGAGCATAGATCTATGTCCGGGAGAAAAAAAATTGGAAATTTTTTTTTGGATCATTAAAATTGAATCATGGATCATAATGATGCAAAATTAAAATTAAAATTGAATCATGGATCAATTTTAATGATGCAAAATTTTTTTCCAATTTTTTTTCTCCCGGACATAGATCTATGTTCGATTTTATGAATTGTATGTTTTTTAGATTTTTTTTTTCAATTTTTTAAGGTGTCCTCACGAGTCGTCACTTTAAAATGAGTCATCACCCGATCCAATTATCTCTCTCTCTCTCTCTCTCTCTCTCTATATATATATATATATATATATATATATATATATATATATATATAGAGAGAGAGAGAGAGAGAGAGAGAGAGACAGAGGTAAGTTCAATCGAAAAAATAAAAAAGGTTGAGAATGAGTGAATTATTCTCAGCCAATCATTTATTTTTGCCGCAAAAACCTCTATCGTACCAGCGAAAATGAGAAAAGAATACACATGTGTTTTCTAACAAAACATGTCTCCTTAAACTATGCTAATCATTATCTTAATATATAAAAAACATAGTTTTTTTTCGTTTTTTTAATTTTTAAGGAGTTATTTTTATCGAAAAATAATTTTAAATATATCAAAATTCATAATATTTTATTTTCTGTAAATAAACACCTATATTGATATAGTTTTAATATAAAATAATTTTTTTTATAGTTTCATCTCTCGTTATTCATAAGTGAATAAAAATGAACCAAATTTTTACTACAGTACATTTGTTATTCACTTACGAATAAAAAAATGATTTTTTTTTTACAGTTTAAACATCATTCATATATGAATATAACATATAATAAACATTTTACAGTCTACATCAACTCTCGTCTCATATGAATAAAACGTGTATTAGTTTCCCTCAAAAGTTATATTCATATATAAAAAACACATTTATCATAATTTTATTACAGTTCATTTGTTATTCGTATATGGATATGTAGTTCAAATTTTCAAAACACTTCGTCTTTATTTAACATAATACTTATTCATATTCGAATAACAAATGAACTGTAACAAAAATCTGATAAATGTTTTATTCATATATAAATATAACATATGATGACAGTTAATACACATTTTATTTATATATAAATATAACATGTTACGAAAGATGATTTAAAAAAAATTTAGTTAAGAAAACTTTATTACGTGGTATATTTATATATGAATGATATTTAAACTGTAAAAACGTTAACCATACATTTTATTAATAAGTGAATAAGGAATGTATTGTAATAAAAATCTGATCCGTTTTTATTCACTTATGAACAATGAGAGCTGAAACTCTAAAAGAATCAATTTTTTATTTTATCTTAAAATTATATCAATATGGATGTCTATTTATAGAGAATAAAAAATTATGAATTTTGATATATTTGATGAGTTAAGAAACTCTTTGATCGTTTAGATCTTTGAACAGGTTAATCACAGAAACGTTAAACAATAATATAAAGCACAAGAATGAATCAAAATATGTCGAATGATTCAATAGCTTCAAGCCTCAGCAGAGCTCGATAAAGAACTTCCGCTGTAGAGACTATTAGGGTTACAAACGATAAAGATAAGATGCTTGAAATAATCGACTTCTAAATCTTACGTACTAAGATGCATGCAAGCATCTATAAATACTAAACCCTAGAAATAACTCACGGATGGACAGGCCCAATCCGGAGACAAAACGGACTAAATAACGAGCCCAAGACGCAACACCTTTCAGACCCTACAATCTCCCTTTGCGTCAATTGGAGCGAGACTATTACTTCGGCTTGCTGGGTCCAGCTGCAGGAACTTTCTTTGTGGTTTCAAATAGACATGGAATGAGAGCAAGGATGGCCTGTCTGAAGCGAATGTACCACTGGATCATGTCATCAAAATACTTCTTGTCATCTGCTGAATTCTGCTTGCATCAATGAATGATTCCCAGAATATGTTCCAAGCATGCAGTGGTGTAAAGGTGCTTATCTGCCAAAGCGAACATGCGTTTTTGGCCTTCGTTCCTTGTGAACATGACATAATTCCGCTTCAGGTCAATTCTTCCCATCTGCATCAAGTTCAAATCACTAGCAGAGCCAACAGGAGAGATAGTAGGCTTCTTCTTGAAGATACTTGCGATCTCCTGATCCATCTTGGCAACCTCCATAATGTAGCATACAAGCATCCTTTTGAAGTGATCGATGATAGGCTCATACTAAGCTACATTGGTGAGGAGAATGTTATGCAAAATAATCCAATCATGTGGATTCAGGTTGAGAAGATCAGCAAGTGATATAACATGTTCAATTTTAGCAGAACCCCTCAACACTTTGAACCGAACGTTCGTGAAGTTCCCCTCACGAAACGGTTTGAGGACCCGAACGTTGATGATCTTCTGAGCGCTCCATGTCTGATATTGAGGTTGAGCAGACTTCAGATAAAATTCAATAAGATCTCTATCAACCTTTGGATGAGGATGAGGGACATCAGCAACATTATCAAAAGCATGGAAGATGTAGGCCTTTCGGGTTAGTGGCATATCGAACTGAGAGTCGACATAATTAATCCGATCCAAGGAAATCACTGGTTCGAGCCACAGGATGTTGGGAGTTTCAATTGCTTCTTTTATAAGCTTCTCGAGAGTCCACGGAGGAAAAAGAGTTTTTCTACTCTCAAGAAGATCATGAGCTTCCTTCATTTTTTGTTCGTTCGCCTCAAACTCTCTGGCAACGCGAGCGCTCATGTCAACATCTTTATCCCGACCTTGTTTCTTCAAGAGATCAACGATGGTCTCTTTATCATCATCATCATCACTGTCTTCAGCAATCTTATTTCCTTTGTCTTTGACACTCGAACCTGAGGCTTGACCTGCTGGAGGAGGTTCGGTTGCTTTAGTTGCTGTGGAAGTGGGAGGCGGTTGAGACACATCTTCTCCCCCTTGTTTCGGATGGGACACGAACTGAAGAAGCCCTTCAAGTTTGCTTAGTAGGGTAAGGGAAAGAGCAAGCTTCTCTGCTAGATTGCGCCTTACTGAGTAGTTCAGGATAGGATCATGTGCTTCATTGATGTTGGAGAGGGCAGCGTGGACATCCGAAACACACGATGAAATAATCTCATGCTTAGATCGAAGAGATGCAACTTTCTTTTCAGATTGGAAAAGATGAAGACTCTTGACCTTGAGAGTAGTGGTCTTGCAAGCAAGAGCATCCATCACTGAGTTCTTTGAAGCGAGATCTTCTTGCAGCTTTGTCAGGTGCTCCTCAACAGTCGCCTGGAATAATTTGTTGTCATCGTTGAGAGACTGGCGAAGACTGGCAAAGGACTGCAGTTCGGAGGCAACTAAAGTGGCTAGCTTGGTGACAAGAGAGTCAAGCTTCTCTGCATTGGAGCCAACGGCTCCCTGTAAAGACTGCAAAAGAGAATTAGCATCAACGAATAGTTTTTCGACTTTTTCGGTCGCAGCAGCACACGCCTTGGTAGAAGCGTCGAAAGCGGCATTGGCAGAGTTGAGGGAGGCTTCATGAGCCTTGGTGAACGTATCAACGAGCCCCTGAATGGCAGCCTCTGAGAGAGTGGACCGAGAAGAAGAGGAGGAGGAAGCAATGAGATTATCGATTTTCTCATGAAGCTCCTTGAGATGCTTCTTGGTGACTGGAGCATCATCGTCATCATCACTTTGCACTTGATACAGACTGTAGTAGACCAAGTCAAACGTCATGTCCTCTCCTCCAAGAAAAGGTTCCTCATCTTCTGATGTTTGATCGGGAGATGAAGGCGAGGGTGGAGGCTCGGTTGTGGTAGTAGGTTCGGGTGCGGATGTATGTTCGGTAGTGGGAGTAGGTTCGGGTACTGAAGTAGGATCCCCCGTATCAGATACGTTGGTTCGAACGCCAGTGGTGGTTGTTGTGGTAGCTTCGGTGAAAATAGGAGGTGGTACAGGGATAGAGGTGGGTGGTATTTGAGTAGTGGAGGTTATGGGGGAATGGAAATAGAGATGGAGATTGGTGGAGGAGATACAGGTTTATAGGAAATAGGTACCTCAGGAGAAGGCGAACGAGGATGAGTATTACCTCGAAGTGACTCTTCTGAGTCTGAACTCTCTTCCTCAGATTCACTGGAGGAGGAGGCAAGAATAAGCTTACGCCTGGGTTGAGTCTTCCTCTTCTTTGCTGGAGGTGATTGAGCTGGCTTGGAAGGTTTGCGCTTCTTTGGAGAAGGACCCTTCGCTCCTTTGACAACATTCTTGTCCTTTCCCCTGTCTTGTTTCTTTCCCCTGGGAGTAGGTCGGTTAGCGTCATGAATGGATGGAATCATCTCAGGAGTGAGCTCTCTGGGACCTGAGCGCCGAAACTCCTTGTAAGTTCTGATGATACGACTGTCCTTTGGAACACATGCATACATTGACTCTGGGATTGAGCCAACGAACTGAAATTTGGAGGAATCAGACACTATGATCTTCGTAGTGTGAAACGTGCCTATCGAGGTGAGGGGAGAATCAGCAAAAACAGGGACATGATACTTGTCCATCGCCCATTTTGTGACCAGCGTCCAAAATCTGGCATAGGAGATTTCAGAATGACGAGAAGTGGTCGCAAGGCTCTGAATCTGCTGCTGCCATAGAACCGATCCATAATCGAGATTGATGCCGTGGTACAACCCATAGAAAATTTTCATAAACAGTCGGCTCGCCCCATCTGAAGTTGCACTTCATTCCGATAGCCCTTTGAACAACAGAGTGAAGAAGCCATTCCACTGAGGAGGTAAACATGATTTCTTGAACTTTGTAACGGTTGTCAGAATCTCAGTGTAACCTATGTTGTAAAACATGGAGAACAACTGACCCACGAGAATAGATTCAGGGTTAACCCTAGACTCATCAGGTTCAAACCCTAAAAGCGAACATAATCGTTGTTTGGAGATGGAGGACTTGATTTCAAGAATGTCGAAAAAGATTCGATCGATAGACTTGTCATAGTGGGCCGTTGAGAATATCTGTGACAAACACTCCATTGAAACGATTTCGACCTTGGTAAGTGCTGGAACCAGTGGAGAGTACTTGAGGCACTCCACGATTGGGAACATGAAAGCATCGTAGACTTGAGGAGTGAGATCAATGATCAGACTTTGTTGAGGACGGATGGGCAGAATGTGGGAGGTAGCATGAACTAAAGAGGAGTCCTCCATTGACGAGAAGCCTTTTGGGAAGATGATGAACAGTAGGAGAAAGTAATCTTTTCTTGCTCTCTGAATATTTGGTGCAGTAAAGAGGGAAAGGACTGTAGAATTTACCTTTTATACCGTGGTTAGAAGAGAGAGAAGAATCTGTTCCCAAATCTTCAAAGAAAAACCGAAGCGTTTCCTTAGGTGATTGACGCGTGACAATTTAGAACCCCGATGATTACGCAGGAAAGAGAAAGACTGTCCCGTTTCACACGCCTTCCCATCAAGCGCCGTTTGAAATACCAAAAATGATTCCGCTTCACACGCCTTCCCATCAAGCGCCGTTTGAAATACCAAAAACGATTCCGCTTCACACGCCTTCCCATCAAGCGCCGTTTGAAATAATAAAGTGATTAGACTTTCGGCTGAGTCAGCAACTTATCCTTTTAGTATGAGCTGTCATCATAGATCAAAAGAAGCACGTGTAACATTGCTAACGACATCCCGTTTATAACATTAAATCCCATAGCTAAAAATAACTTATAATTAACGAAACCAGATTTATGGAAATTCAAAAAGATTTTCGTGCATAGAGTGTCAAAGAAAAAGAAATAAAGCAACACATATGTGGGAAATTGTGATGTCAATAAAGACACGAAACAGTGGATCCCGGGAACGAATCTCTTCCTTCAAAGTCAAGAGAGACCTTAAAGTGTTTGTGTGGTTTCCCGTTAAATTACGATTAGACACTAATTAAGAAGTGTTGAAAGGCATCTTTTAATAAGGCTAATTTGGGAGGCTTTCGCTTCAGTTCAGAATTTCTGATCTTGACATAAGACAAAAATCGACTGAAGTACTTGTGAGACCAATGTGGTCTGTTGAACAAGTAGGTCTGGAGAATATTTAAGTGACATGTCGAAAATACTTGTGGGTGAAATCTCAAAAAAAAAATTGGATTCTAAGGGTAGAAATGTTATGGTAGTTAACAATTTCATAAGAATCACACAAAAAGAAAAATTAGAGATTTCAAGGTACAACCACTTGGGTGAATTCGTTAATTCATGAGTGAAAACTAGAGCAAACTTAATTGTTCACCGTCAATGCATAGTAGGTATTGGATTGTGGGTATCACTTAGCACGTAGTGACACGAAGCTAAGATCATAAACACAAAAATTGTGTAACCATAAACCTCAGTGGTAATTTCTGAGAGTCTCAAGGGTTACGTGTATGAAACGAATATGATGGAGAAAAATATTGGAGATGGTGTAAAGAAACCAAAGTACCTCTGCTATAAAATTAATGACTAAGCAGAAAACACTTATCTCATATGAGAAGAGAGTAAGGTAGCTCATGGTTAGAATAAATATAATAGCCTGATTGGGAAGACAAGGTTTGTGTATACCAAGTCAGTAAGGCTTTATTCAGAATCAATTGAGGCTTTGGACAACATGCAACAACATGCTTCTAGGGACACTTAGCTATTAAAAAAAATGTGAGAACAATACCTGCCCCATCGACCATTCACAAATGATAAAAACAAACAGAAGAAAAAATATTTTTGGAGTTTATGAAGTTTTGATTCAAAGAGAAAAACAAAAATAAAACAAAAAAAATTTGGAACTGAACCCGAAATAGACCGAACGTTCGGTTCATTTCGGTTTAAAAAAATGTTTGAAAAAGAAAAATAATTGGAAATAAGTGTACAAAAAAGTTTACAACCAAAGAAACTACCTTTTAGTGATAAGCGAAGACAAGTGCAATAGGACCGAACCCGAGCGCTCGGTTCATTTCGGTACCTACGTGAACCGAACCCGAAATAGACCGAACGTTCGGTTCATTTCGCTTCCAACTTTTAGTTTTGAGAAGAAGTTTTTGGTACTGACTCCGATTCCATCATACCTAGTCCTTGTAGAATTTTATTAAAACTTGCTTCAGGAAGGGCTTTGGTGAAGATGTCAGCCAGTTGATCAGTAGTTCGAACAAAGTGAATCTCTACGTTTCCGTCTTCCACGTGATCTTTAATAAAGTGATACCTTAATGCAATGTGTTTGGTTTTGGAATGTTGCACGGGGTTATGGCAGATCCTAATTGCACTTTCTGAGTCACAATATAGTGGGATCTTTTTCATGTTGAGTCCATAATCCCGGAGTTGGCTTTGGATCCAAATCACTTGAGATGTGCAAGAAGCGGCTGCAATATACTCTGCTTCGGCTGTAAACAGAGAAACACATGTTTGTTTCTTGGATTGCCAGCTCACCAGCTTCCCATCGAGGAATTGACAGCCTCCTGTAGTGCTTTTCCTGTCTAAACCACATCCTCCAAGGTCTGCATCTGAGTAGACTTGAACAAAGAAACCTGAGTTTGAGGGATACCAGAGACCGAGAGAGGTCGTTCGCTTTAGATATCGGAGTATGTTTTTCACTGCTAGCATGTGTGGTTCACGAGGATTCGCTTGAAACCTAGCACAATAGCACACAGAAAACATTATATCAGGCCTGCTAGCTATGAGGTACATCAGAGAACCAATCATTTGGCGGTATAGCGCTATGTCGATTGCCGGTTTTTCCAAGGATGGTGTGAGCTTGGTGCCGAACGCTATAGGAACTTTGACCTTTGAATCTCCCATCATGCCGAATTTAGCAAGAAGAGTCTTGGTATATGCTTCCTGGTTGATAAAGATGCCTTCGGGTCCCTGTCTAATGTTTAAACCAAGGAAAAAGTTAATCGAACCCATTGAGCTCATTTCGAATTTTGTCTCCATCAGCTTTCTGAATTCAGCTGTTAAGCTAGGATTCGTTGAGCCAAAGATGATATCATCGACATAGATTTGAACTATCATAAGGTGGTTACCTTCCTTTTTACGAAAGAAGGTTGGGTCAACCGAACCTTGTTTGAATTTAGACATCTTTAAGAACTTAGTTAGTGTTTCATAACATGCCCTAGGTGCTTGTTTTCAGACCATAAACTGCCTTATCCAGAATGTAGCAGTGATTTGGATGTTTTTCATTCACGAAACCAGGAGGTTGCTCCACGTAAACTGTTTCTTCAAGTTCCCCATTTAGAAAAGCGCACTTCACATCCATTTGGTAGACCTCGAAGTTCTTGTGTGCAGCATAGGCAAGAAATATTCGAACAGATTCTAGCCTAGCTACCGGAGCAAATGTTTCTTTGTAATCAATTCCTTCTTCCTGGCAGTATCCTTTCACCACAATACGAGCTTTATTTCGAATCACATTACCTTCCTTATCCATTTTGTTTCTGAATACCCATTTGAGGCCAACGACTGAGGCATGTTTCGGTGTTGGAATGAGATGCCAGACCTTATTTCTTTCGAACTCATTGAGTTCATCCTGCATTACTTGAACCCAATCAGAATGATCAAGAGCAATATTGACGGTCTTTGGCTCAATTTTGGACACGAAAGAATTAAACATGCAGAACTCTACTTTGGAGAATAGGGAAGTTTGCTTTGCCTTCACTTGAGATCGAGTAAGGACATTTTCAGATATATTACCCACTATCTGAGATACAGGATAATCTCTAGTCCATTTGGTGAGTGGAGGAAAGTTTGGATCATAGGATGGATCCAATTCAGCATTGACCATTTCTTCCAACTCTGATTGAATATCATCATCATAGAACATATCATAATTCTCCCCCTCGATAAATGATGAATCATTTGGATCTTTAGATTGATTTGGACCTTCGGGTGCTACTGAACTTTCGGGTGTAGCCGGGCTTTCGGGTGCTACAGGACTTTCGGGTGTAGCCGGGCTTTCGGGTGCTGCAAAGATTGGATTCTCCCCTGAATTTGTGAGTCCTGTTGTTTCGAAGATAATTGATTCTCCCCCTCAACCGAGGTGTCATGCTGAGGTTCTTCTTCTCCCATTTGTTTGGCAGCATCTTCAACAATCTGCTTCAGATGATCGATTTTGTTATCTGCTGCTTTGGCTTCCGAGAGAGTGGCTTTCTCAGGTTCATCAAATAAGTCTACGAACTGATCAAATAAATTAGCAATCGTGGCTGTGACTTGACCTGTTTGAGAGAAAATCTCTCCAATTGCTTCTTCGGTAGTCTTTAGTTTCTTGACGTAATTGTCATCAAACGTCACATAATATGTTTCTTCAATTCTTCTAGAACGTTTATTTAAAACCCTGAATGCCTTTGAAGTAAGAGAATATCCCAGAAAGATTCCTTCATCAGCTTTAACATCAAACTTGTTGCGATGCTCTTTGGAGTTGAAAATGAAGCACCTGGAACCGAACACATGGAAGAATTTGACATTCGACTTCCTGTTTTTGATGATCTCATAAGGAGTGAGAGAGAAACGCTTGTTGAGATAAGACCTATTCTGCGTAAAACATGCTGCAGAAATAGCATCAGCCCAGAAATATAAGGGAAGAGAAGCAAAACTTAGCATGGTTCGGGCCGCCTCACACAAGGATTGGTTTCGCCTTTCGACAATTCCATTCTGTTGAGGTGTATAAGGGGCTGAGAAGTTGTGACTAGTCCCTTTTTCTGCCAAGAAGTCTTCGAATTCTTTGTTCTTGAATTCCAGTCCATTGTCGCTCCTAATGTTTTGAACGACTTTCCTCAGTTGCACTTCGACCTGCTTGATAAAGATTTTCAGTTTGGGAGTCGCTTCAGATTTATGCTTTAGAAAAAAATACCCAAGTAAAACGTGAGAAGTCATCAACAAAAAAAAGAATGTACTTGTTACCGCCAATGCTCTCGATTGATGATGGTCCACATAAGTCAATGTGAAGCAACTCAAGTGGTTCAACAACTTTTGTGTTTATAATCGATGGGTGACTTTGACGACTCTGTTTCCCCATTTCGCATACAACGCACAAGTGTTCACGATCAAACTTGAGCAATGGAAGACCTCAAACATGACCGCCGGTGACAAGCTTGTTGATGTCTTTGAAGTTGAGATGTGAAAGCCTTCGGTGCCACAACCAACTTTCGTCTGAATGAGATTTGGACAAAAGACACATGGCTGGATTCCCTTTGATTGGTCTAAGATTCAGAGGAAACATTTCGCCTTTTCGATTTGATTTGAGAATGACCTTGTTGGATTTCTTCTCTATAATTTCTGAACCCTCGTCATCGAATGAGAACTTGAGACCGGTACCTCCTACCAGTTGAGATACACTGATGAGATTATGCTGCAACCCTTCTACATACGCCACCTTCCTTATTGTGAAATCTCCATTGGTTATCATCCCATAACCCTTTATTGTTCCATAGGAGTTGTTACCGAACTTGACATTGCCACCATTTTGAAGTGATCGAAACTCCCTTAGCTCTTCCTTCCTTCCTGTCATGTGACGTGAGCAGCCACTGTCAATGTACCATTCTTCGTCAAACTGCTCGTCACTGATAACCTGCAAAAATTAAGCATATTTAGGAACCCAAAGTTTCTTGGGTCCACGTGAGCCTTTCACAGAAACAGGAATGGTAAGAGAAACATCAACGAGATATGTTCGTTTTATTAAGGTTGTTTCATCTTTTCTTTTAATAGTAAACACTTTGATTTTATTAGAATTAGTTGTAGGTGTTTTGGATTCAGATTCTGGTGTTTGGACTTTAGCCTGCTTTCGGTCTTCCTTAGCTGAGGAAATCACCCTTTTTCCTTTCAAATCCCTTGACGATCTTGAATTTTGTGTAGGAACAGAATTGGACTTAGAAGAAGATTGAGAATGAGAAGAATTAGAGGAAAAGAAATTAGAATGAGAATCTTTCCTGACTTGAGGTTCGGAATGACCCTGTCGGTTGTGGTCATTTGGGGGACCGAACCTGGACCTTCGGTAGCCGTTTGATGATGAACCGAAGTTGGATTTTTGGGTGTTGTTGGTTGGTAGTCCAAAACTGGGTCTTTTATTGTAAAATCTTGATGGACTGAAATCAGGTCTTTGCCTGTTGTTATTTGGCGGACCGAAACTAGCCTTTCGGTTGCTGTTGCTTTCGGGACCGAACCTTTCCTTTCGGTTATGTTCTTCGCGTGGACCGAAAGTCTTTCTCTGGTTCTTCTGACTTTTGTTTTCTTCTCCTTTTGACTTAGAATCTTTGTCATGGTAAGTGTAGTGAGGATTTTAAGAACGCCAAAACTGCTTTCGCTTTGAGAGATTTTTCTTGTATCTCAGATTTCTCTGTTGTTTTTGATTTCTCATCTGTTTCGGTTGTTTGTGGATATTTGCCTTTTGTTTTAGCTTCTTAGTAACCGATTCGCTCTTCATGGATGAGGTTTCGCTTGTGGAGGTGACTTCTTCCACTGGAATCTCTTTTGTGCCACTGGTACATGGTACGTCAAAGTTGTTAGGCTTATTCAGCGGTTCGAGCACATATCTACCTTTGGCCTTCCAGGATGTTCGCTCCGACAGACCAACTGTTTCGTCTGCGTTGTCTATAGGCGCTGACCAGAAAAAATCATCATAGCCATCTGCATTATCTTCGTTCACTATGGCAGTGAGTTCGACTGTTTGATGTTCGGTTACTCTTGTGACCTTATACACCTGATTGGGAGTAGTTCTAACCTTCTGAAACACAACGTCCTTTTCTTTAAGGACCGGGGACTTAGTTTTGGACAAACGAGCGAATTCCACTGAATTTTTAGAAATCAGGTTTTTGTGGTTTTCGGGTTCGCTCCTGACGAACTCGGAACAGTCGACTTCGTCCTCTACAGAAATTTCACTCATATCATCGTCCTCATTAAGTTCAGATGCGTTTTCAACATCAATTTTGTTTTCTGAACTCAAATTGGTACTCAATGAGTCAAATTTTTGTATGGTTTCGGTCCTGAGTTTCAACTTATCATTTTCATCCAAAAGATTTTTAAGCATGTCCTTATGGTCTTTGGACTTTATAAAATATTCTATTTTGTCCAGACCATACATGTAAGTAGGATTAACATCATTGGAAGATACAACACTTTCACAGTTGTATGCTTCGGCATTAATTTCATCCTCCTTAAACTCAAGGAAGGGTAGAATCATGCGATGTATCTTCTGCCCTATTTCACAATTTAGATGCAGTTGAGTAATGTTAGCATAAAGCCTTTTGGCAATCAAACAAAAAACATTCCTTTGTTTTAACAATTTAAGATTGTCTCTTTGCAAATAAATGTTTTCATCCCTAGACTTAATCAGCTCCAACTCTTTCTGCTCTATCAACATCCTTCGCTCCCCACTCTTGGATGACACCCTGCTTATTTGGTCAGTTAGATTAGAATTCGTGACCCGTGTTTGCATTAAACAACTATTTAGATTTGAAATTCTTGAATTCAAGTTATTTAATTCCTTTTCATATGATTTTTGTGGAATTTTAAATGAAACAAAAACAGATTGTACCTTCTTGATCAGTTCATCAAGTTCACTGATCTGCACACTGAGAGGTTTTGCTGTAAAGCATAAGTCCTCTCACTCCTTGGCCTCTTCATTTCCACCATCAGTGTTGTATCCCCTCATCTGAGATACATCGGTCACCATAAGACATCTTCCATCAGTTTCACCACCTTTTGCAACATAAGCCTTTCCATGAGAAGGCTTTCTCACTTCATCGTCTTCTGAGTCAGTTGACCACACCTGCACGCCACCAAACTCATCATCATCTACCGAACCCTGCACAATAAGAGCATTCATAGAGAGATTAGTAGCAGCTTTCTTCCTTTTTATCTCTTCCAGTCTTTTCATCGGACTTGCTTCTTCATCTTTCTCTTCATCTTTCTCTGCCATTTTCTTTAGCACGCAATCTTTTACATAGTCATTCTTCCCACCACAGTAAAAGCAACTGACACCAGAGTCAGCTTCACCCTTTGCTTCCTTTTTCGATTCCTCAACCTTTGGTTCATCTTTCACCTTTTCAGAACTATAGCTCCCCTGCCAATTACGATTTTTGTTGGAAGGGAACTTTTTCTTGATGAATCTTCTAGGATTTGACACCATCATGGCATAGTCTTCGGCTGTCAGATCGTGATCTCCCAGATTTAGATCCTCTTCGTCTTCTTCTACACTTTTACCCTTGGACAGAAGCGCCAGAGACCCCAGATTTGAAACCATGCTTTTCTCTTGCAGCACTGTCTTTTCTTGAGATTTCAGAATCCCTACCAGTTTCGCCAGCGAGTACGATTTGAACTGCTCGTGTGCTTTAACCGTTGACACAACAGCTCTCCATTCGGATCTTAGACCATTAAGAAAAGTAACCTTCTGTTCGATGAGCTTCCTTTCAATATCATGTTTGATCATCTTGCTGAGAAGATGATTGAAGCGATCAAATGTCTGTGTAACAGACTCATCAGGATTTTGCTTGAACTCTCCAAATTTAGATAGGAGTAATGTCTAAATTGAGTGCTCCAGATCTTCATCTGTGGAATACAGCTCTCGCAGCCGATCCCAGATTTCCTTTTCTGTACTGCAAGAACTCACCAGTCTAAACGTGTCAGATTGAAGAGCGAATCGAATTAGTCTCAATGCCTTAATGTTGCACTGAAACTTCTCCTTTTCGTCTTGAGCAACATCTTTCACATCTTTCAACAAATCATTATACTCTTTTTGAGTTTTGATGATTATGGATGTTCCTGAATGAGCAAATGGGCCAGATATAATAGCTTCCCATATCAGATACCCATTATCTTCAGATCCAATGACGTAGTCTTCAAAGTGGTGCGTCCAAACCTCGTAATCTTGAGTGTAGAGAATTGGAATCTTGGTTGTAGATCCTATACTGTTTGAGATGTTGATGGGATTAGATTGAGAATCGTCCATGCTTGATCGTATAACATGTTATAAGATCAGACTTTGTAATACGTAATATTAGGGCAAGATGAATAAATAATGAGATACGTCAATTATGGAGTGACGGCTCAATAAATATCAATAAATGCGGAATAAACCCTAATCACTTCTTTCACATAAGAGATGTGTATGAATTACACAGTCTCCTACTCTGATACCAATTGATGAGTTAAGAAACTATTTGATCGTTTAGATCTTTGAACAGGTTAATCACAGAAACGTTAAACAATAATATAAAGCACAAGAATGAATCAAAATATGTCGAATGATTCAATAGCTTCAAGCCTCAACAGAGCTCGATAAAGAACTTCCGCTGTAGAGACTATTAGGGTTACAAACGATAAAGATAATATGCTTGAAATAATCGACTTCTAAATCTTACGTACTAAGATGCATGCAAGCATCTATAAATACTAAACCCTAGAAATAACTCACGGATGGACAGGCCCAATCTGGAGACAAAACGGACTAAATAACGAGCCCAAGACGCAACACCTTTCAGACCCTACAATATTTAAAATAATTTTTTTGATAAAAATAGCTTTCTAAAAAATAAAAAAAAAAACTTTTTTTTTTCTTTTTTTGTATATTTAGGTAATGATTAATATAGTTTAAGGAAACATGTTTTGTTAGAAAAACATGTGTATCTGTTATCTATTTCCGCCGATACACCTAAGTATATATATATATATATATATATATATATATATATATATATATATATGTATGTATATATATAGATAGATAGAGAGAGAGAAAGAGAGAGAGAGGGAGCATCATTTGAGAACCTATAGTTTCTCGAGAACCCGATAACTAATTTTAGACCTTTAGATAAAAAAAATAGAGGGCTTAGATTTCTTATGGCAATTCTGTAAATAAGTGGTAAAAAAGAGATGCGGGGGTATCTAGATTTTTGGATCTAGGGGTGTTATTGGCATTAGAATATGTCGAATCTATTTCTTACTTCAAATTCAATTTCTCAATTGCATATCACCGATGATTACTTACCTTCTCCCACTATTAATTCGTTTCCCCCAAAAGCACCACTGTCCGAAATCCATGCCACCTCCGACCATCAACTCTTTGTTCTCTAGATTGTCGGCTACAAATTAAAGAGTCAACAAATCTCTAACGCCCTCACAAAACCTCACGAATCAGGTTTTTGACGACTGTTAATGGCGGTCCCTGTAGATGTCGCTATCAAGTAGTCGCTGCCATCTCTGAGTCTGCGTTTCGTTTTGAAAATTTCTTCGCCTTCTTCATTCTCATGGTAATTACTTCATCAATTTTGAGATAAACGAGTTTGTATGGTTAGATAAGAAATGTATACCTGCTCAAATCAGTTCGTGTACTCGATTCAGGTACGCCTCTGTTTTATCTTCTCTCTCTTCTCTCTGCTGATTCTAGGTTAATAGTTTTGTTTCTTTACTAGCCTGCATTTCTTTCTCTGGTTCGTTTCATTTTCAATACAATTGATTCTCCATCATTCGATTTTGGTATCAATCAATCTCGTATATGTTTAATGTATCTCTTTGTTTTGAGCTAGGTATGTTTTATAAATTTTGTTTGAAATCATTTACGCCTTCCATGTGTTCGACAAAATGCCCCAATCAATTATGCCTTTCACATATGTCAATCGATGTCAATTGTCAGGGATGAAAGACCAATATTTATGCGTTATTATGGAGGAGAATAAGAAATTTAGGGTATGTTTTTCAGAAATATGTTATGGTTGATGTTAGATTTGTGTGTTTGGCAAAAATCTTAGTTCTTATTCAACAACGTGATGTCGTGACTTTTAAGGGACTTAAAGTCATGTGATTTTCCTAAAATCCAAACACCTTAGCAACTTTTTTGCATGTAATTTTGTTTACATTTCAAACTACTTATGTTTATCCAATTTCACAAAAAAATGGCATTATCTTTTTGCAAAATGACAAAATTATGTTGTGTTCAAAAGGCTTCAAATGGGAGTACATGAGGAACCTTCAGGCTTACTTAGAAGAATAGATGAACTTTAGGTCCATCGTTTACAAGAAAAAATTTAGTTTAGCAATTATGATGATAATTATGGACTTATAATAATACCTTTAATTAAGTTATATCTCTCTCTTGAAATGTTAATTGTGCATTGAACATAAATAAACTAGGATTAGTGTGATTTTTTTTGTTCATTTGCTTTCCTGTCATGGCAGGTACCAATTAACAAGTCTTTGCTAGATTCATTTGATATCTACACACTATAATCTATTTATATGTTCAATAATTCTGTCAGATAGTAATTTTATAGATATTTTTGATGTTAAATCTATACACCATGAATAAATTAATCATGTAAGTATCAATGTGCAGGAGGATATTATGTTGTTAGTTCCTTATACTAAAGGACCAAACAAGAAGCCATATATGGCTATAATCAAGGTATTTTGGTTTGGTCTATTTTTTCTAAATCAAAACTTGCCTGGATACTTGATGTCTTGATCCATAAATTACATATTATTCACATACGAATCACATGTGATTCACATGTAAATCACATGTAACTCACATATGAATAACCTATAATTCACATGTAAATCACAAGTTGGTCACATATGATTCACATGTAAATCACAATTACACGTGATTCACATGTAATTCACATATGAATCACACGTAAATCACATTTGATTCACATATGATTCACATGTAAATCACATGTGATTTACATGTAAATCATATGTGATTCATATGTAAATCGCATGTGATTCATATGATAATCGCATGAAAATCACATATGTATTTTTGTGAGTGTTATTGTATCAATCATTTTTTCAATTTTCTTGTAGTTTTGGAAGAAAATCTGGTGAATATTGAAGATGTGAAAAATGATAAATTAAAATAAGGAAATATTGACACGAAGACATGAAAACGCTTTGAAATTTGTATCATTTATATATATATATATATATATATATATATATATATATATATATATATATATATATATTTTGTATCGAATAAAATACTTGTACTATTATGTTTATAGATTAATTAATAAAAATGAGATTTTTTGGGATTTACTTACGAATATTATAGTATAAGAAATATACATATATACATTTGAAAAAATATGCATATATGCACCTAAAATTTTACTTTTTTTTAAAAAAAATGTAGTGTTTTTTAAATGCAGTTCTTTTTTTTTTTTTTTTTGAAGAAAATGTAAATTTCTTTAAAAAAACTTGCAGTTTTTTTATTTAAAAATGCATTTTTTTAAAAAAAAATTGTAGTTTTTTTTTTGAAAAAAAATACAGTTTTCAATAGAAAAATTGCATATTTTTTTTGAAAAAAAATGCAGTTTTTTTTTTTTTTTTTTTTTTTTTTTTTTTTAATAAATTTGCAATATTTTGAAAAAATTGCAGTTTTTTTTAAAAAAATATTTTTTTTCAAAAATTCGTGTTTCTAAAAAAAAATTAAAAAATCTGCATTTAAAAAAAACGAAAAATACTATATTTATAAAAATATGAAAATTTGATTTATGATGTAAATTTTTAGACATTTACATTAATATATTAAATAACATAAAAAATTAAACATTAAATGAGATTAGTAAGATGAAGATCATGTCCTTAATAAATTACTTTTGATCTAACACTTCACTTTTAGTTTTCGGGAAAATATGAGTTCTCAACCGATCTCAACCCTATATATATATATATATATATATATATATATATATATATATATATATATATATATATATATATATATATATATATATATATATATATATATATATAAGTAACATTAATTAAAAAAATATTGTTTTGCTCGCTAATAAAATAAGTAAAGTTAACAAGTTACATAATTTTTGAGCTATACTAAAAAAATGTACTTAGAGTAAACCGTAAAAAACTCTTCAAACATAAGAGTTTATTTATTTATATATTTTAGAGTTTCACTTTAAGAAACAAAAAAACCAATGAAAAGAAAAATCTAAAGATAGTAATATTAAGAAGTTGTGTGAAAACTATAGGATAAATCTGAAAAGATAGTACAAATGATATAAAACCGTAAGAACTCGATATAAACTTATTATGGATTTTCTCAAGTTGGTAGAGCAATATGTCATTTGTTTCCCTTGCCTCTGACACCTTAGAAGAAATTTGATTAGAAGGACGATTTTCTTGCAATATCCAATAATTTAATCAATTGAAAAAAAAGTCCACAAAAGAAATGGTAAAAAAGTAATTCATAAAAATACTTTTAACTGTTATTTCGAAGATGGCCGCTGTCACTATAAAGGGCCGCCATTGATTAAAAGAAGGGTACTATCATTTTATCATTTTGACACCATTAGTGGAGTCATACCAATACTAAGGTTTCAATGCCCATGTGTGTAGGGACGAGGGGGAGTGAGGTACGACTCAAAAGTTTCTTTAACCTTCAACACGTGAAAGCGAAGCAATGACTTTTTGTATACTTAAATCCTCAAACACTATATTTTAACAATGATGTAATCACAAGTCAACAACATTTGTCTTCTAGGCATTGTCATGTAATTGGAAGTTTCTATTCAAAATACGAAAATTCAAACTATAATACATTCAATTATAAAGAAAAACGACTTACGCCATCAAAAGTTCTATGATTAAATATTGCAATATTCACTAAAATGACCTTATAAAATGGAATTGACTCACCACACGATTGTCATTTTTAGACATTAACAAAAGTAATCAATAGACAACCGTATTTGCATATTAATAACCGCGAACTAGCAAGTTCGTATTTTTTTTACACAAAGCATCAACGAGAAACATTCGTGACACACTTCATTCTTTGCGTGAAATATTTAAGATGAATATTAATGTGTCTACCTAATAAAAATTGCTAAGTGAGCATGAGCTTTCTATCTTTTCGTGAGTAGGAATAATTTACTCGTTTTCCAAGCGTAACGTTCAACCATGCATACAACAATCATAATTTCTCATTGGTGAACAATCGCTAGGTCAAGTAATTCTATCTATTTACAAGTTTGAAGATTATTCTTATTTAATCATTGCAATGTAATTCTTGCCCTTCTTTCAATTTTCGTTCATTTGTTATCATCTCGATCCTATTGTATTTCAATATAACAACACATGTAGTATGATATTCCCTATTCGACACCCTCTCCCTATTACTCTTTGTATTTAAGATGAATAATAAGGTATGCGAAATCACACATGCATCCAACCTTATAATGAACTAATATCCAAATTTTTGCAAGGATTAAAACATATCTCTTCATGTTTTGGATGTTATAATGCGTCCATGTTTTAACAAAATCAAGTCGGTTTGATCGGGTTGCATTGTAGTGTAAGAAAGATTGAAAAATAATGAACTAGCGATATGACATTTATTTAACTAATTGTACATCCTCAAACGGTTTTGCTCGATTTGCTTTGTAGTTTAAGAAAGATCGAGTAATGACGAAATAGAGGATATGACTTTCATTTAATTCTTTATATATATATATATATATATATATATATATATATATATATATATATATATATATATATATATATATATATATATATATATATATATATATATAGAGAGAGAGAGAGAGAGAGAGAGAGAGAGAGAGAGAGAGAGGTAATGAAAATAAAAAAAAGTTAAGAATGAGGAAATCATTCTCAACCAATCATTTATCTAACATGTAAATCTTAAAAAACGTACGTATCATTTTTTCATTAAAGATATTTTTGTAAATTAGCCACTTTTTTAGATTTACTTATTTGTTCTTCGTCTCCAGTTTTCGATTTCATGAGATCTTTATCTCGTTTGAATCGGATGTAGATGAATTCATTATCAAGATTCTTTTCTTTATATAATTCGTTAGCAATTACACGTATTTTTTTCTGCATTTATTGTAAAGTTTCGCATATGTATTGCAATTTTCTTCTTCGTATTCAGTTTCCGATTTGATCAGATCTTTATCTCGTTTGAATCGGATATAGAGGAATCCATTATCAAGATCATTGTTTTATATAATTCATTAGGAATTATGTGTATTCTTTCCGTTTACCGTGAAGGTTTGCATCTGTATTGCAGTTGTTAGATCGTGTTTTTGTTTTGTAGTTTGAGATCTCTATTTCAATTGCATCATCTCTTCGGAGCTGATTTAATTTTTAATCAGATCGTTTTTACGCTATGAAGTGAGAGAGATTGCAAACTGATCAAATTTTCATATGATCTTTATTGCTATTCCATCATCTAATTGGAGTTGATTTAATTTTCTTTCAGATCGTTTATACGCTCTGAGGTGAGATATATTCGAAATTATTCATTTTTTCATATTTACGACTTCTTTTTTTGTGTTTTTTGTTTTAATTTTGTTGTCGTTCAGTTTCTATTTTATTTTATCATTATTTTCACCGATATTAAGATTCTTTTTGTTGTTTATTACAGGTCAATTTGTTTATTATGTCATATTCTAGTATTATTGATGGTGATTTGTATTCTTCAATGTGTGAGAGTGAAGAAGAAGACGTTGAGAACTTATTTTTTTGAAGGTATCACTTATTGAATTATTATGATGTTATTAATTTTGTTGATGATCATGTATTTACGTATGAATCTGTAAATCTGAATACATGATTGTCTTATTCATATATGAATAAATGTGTGATAATTGTAATTTAGAATTTATTATTATTTTTTATTTTATTAATATATGAATAAGTACTGTTTTTATTTTATATTTTTTGAATCATATGAATTTCATGTATTCATATATGATTGTTTTATTCATTCATTAATAAACATTGTTTTCTGGTTTACTCATATGAATTTCATGTATTCATATTTGATTGTTTTATTTATGTATTAATAGATTGATTTAGATTTTATAATTTTTTATCAGGTGAATCTTTGAGTTCAGTAGATGATGCACAATATTGTAGTAACATAATTGGAGAACATGTCTATAAGCTAGATGTACTTGTTCAATTTATTCCATTTAAAGGTTTAATCTTCAAATCATTAGTATTGGCCATCAAAATGTATTCTGAGTATGCTGAAATTGGTGGTTTTGATGTGAGACTGAGCACACAGTCAATATTGTAGTAATATAATTGGAGAACATGTCTATAAGCTAGATGTACTTGTTCAATTTATTCCATTTAAAGGTTTAATCTTCAAATCATTAGTATTGGCCATCAAAATGTATTCTGAGTATGCTGAAATTGGTGGTTTTGATGTGAGACTGAGCACACAGTCAATGTTTGATAATAAGATTATAAAGAAGAAACATGTTATATGTAATTGTGGTGGCAAACAGAAAAAGAAATCTTGTGACACATTGGGTACAAGTAGTGTTAGGAGGAAACGAAATTCAAAGTCGAGAGTTATTGGTTGTCAAACAAAGATTATATTTGAATATGTGTATGGAACTCTAGAATATAAAGTTTTTTAGTTTGATGAACTTCACAACCATCCATTTAAGAAGAGAAGTGGTTTAAAAAAGCGAGGCAAATGTCATATTTAGAAAAAGAGTTTATAGTGCATGCTTCCATATCAAAATAGGTCCAACTATGGTTCATAAGTTGAGGGCAAGTCTGAGAGGTGGGTATGAGTTTGTAAAGCCCAAAGTAGTTGACTATAAAAATTTAAGGAGATATATCAACAGGGTTATAGGTTATAAAGATGTCTAAATGATAGTAAACACAATGAATGACCGTCGAGCTCACTATCCAAATTATTCATTTGAGTTTAATTGTCAATATGATGTTTTAGACTCTATGTTTTGGGCTGATGAAATGAAGAAGGCATATTATGATGAATTTGGTGATGTTATCTCGTTTGATGCGACTTTCCGAACAAACAAGTAAGTTATTTTGTCTACTTTTTTTATAGCTTATTCATATATGAATATCTTAACTTTATGTTTAATATTGAAATTATTTTAATAATATACTGTAACTGTATTCATACATGAATATTTTTATATTCACTTATGAATACATCAAAAATTGACTTTAATGAACACTTTTCTTTGTGTTATAGGTATCGAATGGTGTTAGGATTAAAACCCTAATTGTGATTTGATTAACAAGATGCGGAAAATAAGAACACACAAAATTAAGAAGATATGTCGAATGATCACTCGATTTATTCAAAACATGAGGAATAAATTACACTTTTAGAATAGACTAAAGAATCTAACTCTACATAAGAAACCTCACAATGTTTGGAGGCTACATTTTGCCTGTCTCTTAACCCTAATTATGAATAATACATGACCATTTATAGGGAAAAGACAAGTCTTGAGATTTTAACCTAAACTTCATCAAGGGGGCCCATTGCCATAATCCATGGAGTACTTTGAAGCCTACATTCTCCCCCTCAAAGTATGGAATGGATGACTAGGCTTTAACTTCCCAAACAAGCATCTAGCAAATAAGAAAAGATCTCGCGACGAGGAATATCAAAAGTGATCCACGAATCTTGATTCTTCAATAGTCTTCAAAAACGGGTTCTAGGATATATAAACCAAGCATTGAAGGAATGTTTTTAAACTTCATTTTCTAATCCCAAAGATCTTCAATAAAGCCAAACCCACCATAACAACCCATTTTAGAATTCAGAAACAAAATCACTTCTTGTATTTGAAGAACCCCCCTCCAAATCACAATGATATTCAAATAAGCTAATGATATAAGCCACCAAAAAATATCATGTAACAAACCAAATATAAGATTCGTAGCGCCACTTGATCGAGAAAATACTAGAAGTCAGAGAAATATCAAGGTTTTAGACGAGCTCGATGAAGAACTACTTCTGTAAAAGCTTTAGATGAGATCGATGAAGAACTTCTTCTATAAAATCTACCTTCATATTACTACCAAAAGTTTCATAAAAAATCTTCAAATTTGAAAAGTCACAATCCAATTTCGAACGGCCATACAAAATTCTCCCCCGATTTAAAGTAAAAATTGTGATTATAAAGCCTTCAAATGGTCATGAGAATGATCTTGAATGGATAAACAAATACTATGCTCCCCTGCAACAAAATGAAATAAACATTTAAATTTGAAATCTGAAAGAGTCGAAAAAATTTGACGTTATCGCGAAAAACGACTTTCCGAACCGCTAAGACTTGATGGAATCCATAATTTTATGTTCACGAAAAAATATGCACATTAAAAAATCTAAAACTGTTCACCAACCCTTACATTTGCAAACTTTTCGAAATGAGGGTTGAAATTGTCACTTTGCTGAAAGACATGGGACTAATTAATAATTCTGCATCATACTCCCCTTTATTTGTAACAATTTCTGGAAATGGACCAAAACTGCCAAGCTGTGAAAATAACAGGGATCAAAATTGAAACTTTGAGTTATCTTCCCCATTTAGCGTCTGATACAGCTCAACTAATAATATTTCTCAAAAACATAATTGTCTCAAGTGTTTAACACAGTCCATATAAAAATGTCACTATCCTAGAATCATCCACAAAATCACGTATAAGTGTGTAGAATTAAGTCGGTGCCTTCCTGTGATCCTAAGAGGTACCTGAAACACATAACATATAACACGGTAACACGAAGCTTAGTGAGTTCCCCAAAATACCACACACATCACATTAGCCACTCGAGGCTAACTTAATACGACCCTCCGGTCAATGTGTCTCAGTGGAGACCCTCCGGTCCCACAACTCGGGTTGACCCTCCGATCCTAACTCAGTAAGATCATAATAATAATACTCAACATAAATCACAAGACATAATGCAACATATCACAATACACAAGTAAGAACATTAGGCACCTCAGTTGCACAAAGATACCACTCATGGTGAGTATAGTGAGAAGACTCACCTCGTAAGGAAGCAAGTAATAACCTCGTACACAAATCTCGAACTAGCCTCCGCCTAACACATAGGATAATTATCTCTAATTAATACTCTATTCACACTCTAAATAAACCAAATGTTATTCTCTCTATCTAACTCTTGGGATGAGTAAAAGACCATTTTACCCCTCCATTGTCCCCATCATCCCTGTCCTGACCAACCCTAAAGTCAACATAAATCAATATTCAAGTCAATAGTCCATGTTGACCTGACTCGTCGAGTGCATGTATGTGACTCGCCAAGTCCCCATTGTTCCTCACAACATCGCGAAAACCCAACTCAACTCGTCGAGTTGTCTCATCAACTCGCCGAGTCACCCATGTCCAAACTCACCAGGGAAAACCCTATCCGACTCGTCGAGTCAGCTCTTTGACTCGCCGAGTCCTTCAAGTCATATTCTTATTCAGACGTTTTAAGGCAGATCTACCACTCCAAAATCTAGATCTATCCTCCCAAGGGTCGAATGTCACGTAAAACTTCGATGTTTACGCTCATGTATGTCATATTTGCTCCATAATGCCAATACAAGCTCTAACTAGGGTGCTTAAGCACAATAACTCTTTTATGGCTGAAGAATGTTGGGACCTTTGGACTATATGGACCTCACAAGGTCCAGATCTGATGTCTCAATGCTTGGCAAGCACAAGTCATACCAAATCTCAAGGAAAAATATGGAACCCCCCCTTCCCAAAAAAAAAGTTCCTCATTAACAAGATCTAATCAACATGATGAGCATGGTGATGACTTTTACCTTCCAACAGGAGCTCAAGTGAATGAATACTGGATCTCCCAGCCTTTCCTCGTTCTTTGCTTGAATCTCACTTGTTTCCTTCCAATGATACACCAAAACACTTAAATATTAGCTCAAACACTCTCTCTTAGCTCAATGGCCGATTAGGGTTTCACATAGGGGAGTTGGGTAGCTGGTGAGGCGAAAATGAGGACATAAGTTCCTTTAAATAGGTCTCCCGAGAATTTAGGGTTTCCTCACATAGCGTCAACTCGGCGATTCAGCTCTCTGAATCGCCGAGTCGATCGTTAACCCACGTGACCAAATCGAACTCTACTCGACGAGTTAGACTCATAACTCGTCGAGTCACTCATGAAATCCCAATAATAAATAAAAGAAATATCTGTGAGTCGGGATGTTACAATATAAACTCAAAATTGACCAAATTATAGTCTAAAATCATGTATAAACTCTAAATTACAGTCTGGAAAAAACCGTATGTCAATCCGACTTTAAACGAATGCGATATGCATGTTTTAATATTTTAAACCTGTACTGCCTTCAATATATATATATATATATATATATATATATATATATAGGTTCAGGTGTTTAAACTAAGTATTGTGTTATTGTATACATAACTGTGGGCCTATCAAAATTAAATAAATATTTAAATAATTAAATAAATAAACAAGGGTATTTTAGTAATTTGATTAATAGCTTCCACAAATAATCCTTGTAATCACCCTAGCATTCAGTTTTAACCTAATTTCTTTTCTTATATACACCTTCATCGATTACCGCCTCATTCAATTACCGGTGTTGGATGACTTCGAAGAGGCGGCGTCGACACCAGTAGTCAGCAGACGCAGCACAACACAACAGGGCGCATGCGGCAGTAAACCTTCAGTTTTCTCACTGTCTTCTCTTCTATTCTTATTTCGATGGGTGCCGGAGGGCTGGCTTCCATCATGTTTGGATTGATTGCCGATGCCTTCGGTGGCGCTAGCTTCAATGCGATCGGTATAATTGCGTTTAGTATCGCCGGTACTGGTGGCGACGATGATACACTCATGTCCACCGCCGTTTGCTTTCCTGCTCAGGTAATTTAACCAAAAATTAATTTTCATAGTCGTGATTTTTGACGAATTAAGTGTTTCCAATTCCCTAAATTGTTAGGTTATAGTTGAAATTACGAAAACAGATCGTTACATTCAACTATGAATAGTGCAAAATTGGATAAGTATTTGTTGATTATTGGTGTTAAACATGTAAAAAAAGTGTTTGGTTTCTGAATTGTTGACAGACGATTGGTGCAGCTGGTGGTGTGATGCCTCTTTTGGAGTTGATGCCATTAGAGTACAAACATCTGCTAGAAGGACCTACTCTAAAAGTAGATTTGCATGCTGGAGCCATTGGTGAAGGAGTTTTGACTTTCGTTATCACTTTTGTTGTTCTCTTGATCATCATCAAGGGTCCTAACAGCTTGTTCTTGAATAATTGGATGCTTTCCATGGCAACTATGGTGGTGATTCTTGTTGGTTCAAGCTACACAGGTCCTTCAATGAATCCTGTAAATGTAAGTATTACAAAACTCTTTCAGTTTATAGTTAACCGAGTTCCTTGATCCCCATATCTGATCTTTGGCAAGATTTATAATTCTTTTCACCACTTGTATTTTGGATTGCAACATGAAAAAAAGAAGAATTCATACATAACTATGATTTGAAGCTGCCCGCAAAATATATTTATAGGTATGTAATCCTTTGGTATGCAGTAATCAACGAGGGAATGGAATTGAGCATTACAACGGAATGGAATGTGATTCTGGACATTTTTTTTTCTTATTGTTACTTTTTGTAAATAATGTAGTGATCATCAAGCTTCGGATTAGGGGGGATGCAACAAAGTGAACAACTCTCTTCCTTCACTTTTTTTAAAAAAATTGAAAATTAATTTACATTTGTTATATTGTTTTATTAGTGTTGATTACCATTATTTTTAATGATCAAGTGTTGAATACTATTATTTTTGTAGGTACGAAACGAGAGATATCAAAGCAAAATATGGTACATATGAAGCTTACAACATTCTACTGGAATAGAATCTTGAATTCTGATTCTGCCAGAATAAAATTGTGAATATGAACATTGTATGGAATGAAGATAAACAATGACCACAAATCTTCCAAAAAGAAGGGATTATTCTACCAGAATAATATACAATATAATGAAAAAAATAAATGTAATAGTATATTCTGGAAGAATGATTTATATATTGTGTTCTTTTTGTTATTAATAAGTGTAACATTCTCATAAAATAGTATATAATTTTGATTTTTCTTTTTCTAAAAATGTAATGAATTTTTTTTTTAACTTGTATCCAAAATTTTGCTATTCTTCAAGAAGTTTATTAAATCAAAATATATATTATGTCAGAATGTGTATTCTTGTATGGTTTAATCATATTTATTATTTTTTAATATGTTGATAAAAATATTTCGTCAGAATTTTCGAATTAGGAGAATTATCATACATACAATCAGATTTAAAAATTAATAGAATCCATTTTCTTTAAAATATGCAATTTTCATTTTTTAAACTTATGTTAATTGACTAAAGTACCCTTAGAATAAAAACAGAAGGTATTTTTTAATTATATTTAATTGAATAATATGTATTATTCACTATCCAAAAATAAATAAAATGATTGGCCCACAGTTATGTATACAATAACACAATAATTAGTTTAAATAGAATAACCTAAGCATATATATATATATATATATATATATATATATATATATATATATATATATATGAGAAATTTATTTATATATTTTTATATCTTTAAATATTTTTAAAGTTCTTTGTTATTTAAATGTATTTATACGTTGTTAAGAAAAGAATTGGATGATGAAATAATATATCAGTATAACGAACATACCAAGTCATGCTTAAGTATGGTGGACTAGAAATGTATGGTTGATAGACGAACATTCTTAGCATGCCTAAGTGTAATGGAAAAACGACATAATTTTCGTATCATCTTCACATAAGCCCACATAGTTTTCGTATCATCAAAAACTTATCTTTACATGCATGTATTCATAGATTTTTCTTTTGGAATCAATATGAATACATGCATGTAAAGATAAGTTTTTGATGATATAGAGATTATGTGGGTTTGTGTGAAGATGGTGATGAAGATTGATGTGAAGACACTCCTGACCTTAAGTGTTTTGAAGATCGATCTCCGATATTCTCTTTACTAAAGAGACATACTTTTAGTTACTTTATTTGATCAAATCTTTTGTATAGATCGTGTCGGCTACGCATGTTGAGTATACTCGTCTGTCCACCATAGTTAAGCAGTCTTAGTATGGCTGTCTGTCCACCATACTTAGGCATGGTGGGTATGGTTGTCTATCTACCATACATTTCTAGTCCAACATACTTAAGCATGACCTAGTCTGTTCGTTGTGTATATATATATATATATATATATATATATATATATATATATATATATATATATATATATATATATATATACTCTATCATAATTCAGTTCTTTTCTTAATAATGCATAAATACATTTCAATGAAAAAAGAATTTTAAATACGTTTTTAAGGTATAAAAGTATATAAATACATGTTTTATATGTATATATTATACTTATACGTATTTTTTATGTATAAATACACATATATATATATATATATAATATTTATACGTATTTATTTAATAATATTAATAATAACAAATTTAAAAATAATATATTTGTTTGAGTTTTCAATAAAATAATAAAATTAATAATAAAAATAAAAATAAAGGTTTTTACAGACTAGTTTTAGTATTTTGGCTCACTTTGCTAAATAGTCCAAATATTTTGGACCGGTTTACGAAATAGTCTCAAATTAATTTGGTACCGGCTGAAACGGGAAAAAAGTGCCAGAATGCAATCTTTTACTGTTTTTAAGATTTTTTTCGTAAAACAATAATAATCTATGACTATTTCGCAAATTATGCCAAAACATTAGGATTTTTTTTGAAAACTTGTCTTTAAAAATGACTAATTTTTCGATGTTAAGTTTGTGGGGTGATGTTAAAATATCTCAAATAAAAGTGTACAACTTAACATTCTTCTTCTAATAAAGTTGTGATTATTTTTTGTAAGTGTATGGGTTGTTTTGGTAATTACTTAAGATTGTTTTTAGTAGTATTTGGTATATGGGTATGTTTTGTATATGTGCAGATAATTGTGGGCTGCTTCTCACTTTTATGAAAGTATTAAGCAGGGACACGCATATCCAATTGATCTATGGGTTACAACTTGACCCGGCTATATATCTGGGAGCTGTGTTCATTTTTGTCATTCAAGGTCATTATTCACACACACTTCTCAAGAGCTCTCATACTATCTCTCTTGTTTCAACCGTAAACTTTAGGGTTTCAGTTATAGGGTTTTGTTTCATTGCATTGTTCTTGATCGTAAATTATTTATTGAGTGTAGAATAGATTTGAGAGTAGAATAGATTATGTGTAATGAGATTTTATGTTGTAAGTAGGATGAAAACAGTCTGGTTCTTCTATTAATAAAAGAACCGACTATGTTGGGAAAATGTTGTTGAGTTTCTTTATAGAAATAGGAATAAACTTGTAATTTACTCTAATAAAAACAACAAGAACAACAATAAATAGTTTAATAGTTTTAATAATAACCTAAATAATCATTTGTTAGATGGATATTGGATAAACCAATAATTCCTATACCTCATTTGTTAAATGGATAAACTAATAATTCCTTGATTATAAGCTGATATGAAGACTAGATAATCAAGGAGAATCAACAATAAATTCTAAATATTTTAATCAAAATGGAACCTCATGCTGCCATGCATGATGAAGTCAATAATACGATAGAGTATGTTGTGTCTTCTTTTATATATTCTCTATATCAAAAGTAGCATATTATTGTACTAAAAATATGCACGTAAGTACTTGTACTATTAGTCTATTACATATTTTTCGACTTATAGAAGTTGCAATATATTTCAAAGATAGAGAGTCTATGAATTGACACTCATATGATTCGTAAAGTGACAGCATCGTCATGGTGGGAATGAATTGCTTAGACGGCCAGAGTTGACCGGATTCTAAACAAGGTCCCATACACCACTCAGTCACTCCTCGCGCTCTCTTCACATCATCGTTGAGATTTGAAAATAAAAAAATAAAAAAAAAAGATTTAAAATGGTTAAATAAAATTTGAAAACGAAACACACAAATATAAGAAATATCGTTTGCATTGAATGTGAATTTTTATTTTATTTTTAGTTTCTCGTAATATTCAATTGTATTAAGATTTTTTTTTCTGAAAGAGAATCAGGTATGCAATTAATGTTTCTAAAAAAATAAATCACGATTTTATTTATATATATTTTTTCAGAGAATAAAAATAAATATAATAATGCTGGCTATGGGGTTCGAACCCATGCGCACTTATGTGCAGAAGATCTTAAGTCTTCCCCCTTAACCTCTCGGGCAAACCAGCTCTTTTGTTTCTTTTATTAATACTTTATGTTAATATAGTTGAACTAAACATTTTTAGTTTATTCTGACTAAATAAAGATTTTGTCCGCTTTAAGTTTAAAACGACAACAAAATTGAACTGTATAAATAGAACTCACTCAAATAGTCAAATATAAGTCACAATGATTACAAAAGAAAAATCTAAATTGATTAAAAAATAGATGGCTCGTATACGAGGTCAAGCGACGATATTGAGTGATCTATTTCTCAATATAATAGGCTTTTTGCTCATGTATACATGAATGATGTAAAATTTTTTAAAAAATACTAATATTTATATCTATTCATAAGGAATATAAAATTATAAATTTTAATATAAATGGGGTTCACAAATATTAAAATAAAAACAAAAAAACCAAGTTTCACATATATACAACCCATCTAAGCTTTAAAATAAATAAATAAATAAATAAGTAGTTTCACATGATTGAGGTAGTGATTAGTGGTATGATATTCGATTCGGTATAATCGGGTTTTAGTTTATTTGTTTGGTTTAATCGGTTTTTAACATTGCTAAATTAACAGTAACCTAGTCAAATAATTCAGTTTAATCAATTTTTGGTTATTCTATTCAATTTAGCTGTTAAATCGTATAAAAATAAGAATATACTGTAAATTTAATATCTATCGTCTATGAAACCGGTAGATAAAGTTTAAAAAGTTTCTAAATTTGAGATTTTTGTTGATGGTTATGTTGGGGGAGAGAGAGAAAAAAAAAGACTATTGAAAAGTGGAATGTGGTGGGATGGGTTTGAAAAAAAAAATGTTAAAAGGATATCGAATGTATAACTGTTATTTCATATTTGACAAAGATCAAATCTAAGAAAAAAAAATATGATTATGGACTAACGATGTAGATGAAAACTTTTTGAATCTTATATTTTCAGCAAATCACATGGATCAAAGCTAATTTTAGTCCATTTGACCATATTATATAAAATAATTTGATTATTTTTTATTTTGCTCTTCGTATTAATGGTGATAATCAAAATAGTTTAATTTTGAGATTTGGATTTTCCTAAACGATTTAAAGCTTTTAAGTAATTTTTCTTTATAGCAATGTCTTCTTATTGTTATTAATCGCATGTGTAAATTAATAATAAAATAATTAAACTTGTTCTCATAAAATGATATTTTTTACATGTATTATTCTTGCAAAATTTTACTCGTTTTGGTTGTTGAAATTGCTATGGATATTTTTTGGTTGAATATATGTATTTTGGTTGGCCTTTTTGGCGTCTATGCTGTAATAGACATGTTTAACTAACTTATTTTTTTTGTAACGTTATTTTTATTGTAATTGTAAAACTATTGAAATGACAAAAACGGAAAAGACAGATCCCCTAGAAACACTGGCGGATCTATGCCCGGTGTTGCACCGGCAATACCTATTTTTTCTCTACGCATTGAAATTTTTTTTTATTTTTCGATTTTTTTATCTATTTTTTATGCACCGACAACGTCTACTTCAACTCGACAACACCTAGTATGAATTTCTACGTCCGTCCATGCCTAGAAGACATTGGACCAAATGGCATGCCTTTACTACCTCGACCAAATAACATTGATAGCTTCAAAAACCTATTCATCGGCCCAAAGAAGCAACCAAGTCGGGGCAACATGACATACGAGTCCCACCAAGCATCAACCCAACCAGATTAAGCCCATGTGGCACCCTTCCTAGCCCATTCGGTCTAGTAACAACACCCCATCCCTTGTTTTTGGGCATTAGTGTTATGGAGTGGTTGACAGTGATGCCCCGATGACAATGACAACACACAACGGTAGACGACGACAATATAACTATAGATGTCGCGCTTCCACGTGTGTTGTGACAATTATTTTTATTCAATTCTTTTATGGAAAAGTCTATTTTTTTGAAATTTTAATTTTGTCTTAGGTTTGATTAAATTTATTAATCATGGCTTATGGATTCATTTTAGGATTGGGCTCGACATTGTCTTATTTATTCATTATTATAACTATACATTGTTTTAATGTATCTTTTTTATGTGATTGTTTGCAAAATTAGTTAAAGCATCAAGATCGAGTTTTTAACTAAAACACTTTATTTGTTAAAATTTTGCTAAAGTATAAAATTAGTTTTAGATCTTATTCATTTTAAAATTGTTTTCAACGAATTTATATGTTAGATTTTAGGGTCTTAGAATATCAATTAACTTAGATCATTTTTAGGACCGTGATTGCAATCACTATCTAAAATCTATGGTTTCGACTCTTATGTTTGAGGTATCACGAAATCTGGTTTGGGATAATCCAAGAGATGCAATTTAGAAATCAGACTACTTTCAAATTCGAAACAAGGAAAATATATACCTTGTTCTTTTGTTTTCTTTAAAGATAGAGAAATTATAATGTAATTTTGAGTGTATGAATGTTCCAACCCTTTTCTAAAACCAAATAAAAGTTCTTATACCAGAGAGAAAAGTAGTTGGTGGTAGTTACATGTAAATTTGGCACCAAAACAAGTGATTGGATATATGGTTATAAGACATAATCGATTCTGACATCATAGTGATGTCATCACTTTATAATTGGCGGGAAATGCGTGGTTGAAGCTTAACTTGTTATAGAAATCCATTTAGGTTTTGGGGTGTTGTCCCTGGACACCGCCAAGGGGCTGCAGCCCCTTGAAACCCTACACCTAGGGGCACTGCCCCCGGACCCCCGTATTCTCGAGTTCACATTTATCATACCGAGTGTGCACCCCCGCACCTCCAAGTTCGGTTAGTAAATGAAGCTCGACTAATCTCATTATTAATAATAATTACATTAAAATATGTAATAACACTAATATCGCCAACATTATATTTATTTTAAAGTTGATTTTATAAAATTAAAAAAAAACATGGCAACATATATTTTATATGCATGCAATATATTTGTAACACAAATAATATGTAAAATCAGAATAATACAAGTATTATCAACACCTTAAATTTTAATATTATTATCTTGGAATAACCTATGTATAATTTAGATGATGGGAAACCTAACCATATTGTAATTCTAAGGTGAACTTCTCGTCATGGTCAAACTTAAGCAAAAGTTCACACATACGAAATTGTACGATTTAATGGCGGTTCGGATAAGACCTAAGCATGACATAATAATACGACTAAATATGATGTTTTTGACCATAGCTTTGTCCAAAAGTCCCATAAAGATCTAAGGGGATGTTTTCGTAACATTTGAATGGAACCATTCATAAATCACCTAGGAACCAGTCAACATCGAGGGCTTTTGGTACAACCTCTAAACAACATCTGGACGAATTAAAAGCCTTGAAACTGCATATGAACGACTAATCAGCATTACATTCTCTTAACCATTAAGAGGTTGTATCCATTTATCACGATTTACCAAACAACCACTAAGATTTGTATATAGATACCGATAGTACCCACCACCTACTAGTTAAACTTATTAATGTGTATATGATCAATGGAGGGTGAAAATAATCATTGAACGCGAATCTTAGCTTGTCTAATCATGTGGGGTCGATTGACCGTATATTCATTTTTTGCTCTGTGGCCTATGTCATTTTGAGGAAGATTGATGGGTAGTTGGATATTGATATCCCTTAAGCTCTTTCGATTAGAGAATGGCTTCACTTGATGTATTGTTTGGGCCTTGAAGTTGTTCAACATCAATGTTACGATGCATTTGTTCTTACAACTATAAATACTATTTGGACTTTTCACAACCTTGTGTTTTTGGATCTAAAAATCTTCGCATGGGTACAATTTTTGATAGAGTTGTTGCTCAGTCGTATTAGTTATATACTTGTGTCAGAGGAAGTGTAAGCTTAAAACAAATTCAGTTTGTTGGTTACGAAACCCAAATACGACTATTTCCTTGTATAGTTTTTCTTCTAGCCTCTTGCTTATTTAATATAATTATGTTGTTAAAAAATTTATACTTCTTACACAAACTAGATAAACATATATGGTTATGTCCATTAATAGCAAGTCTATGTTAGCATCGGTGTAACGGTTACAACATGGAGTACTGAAACATATCCGCATACAAATCACTTAAAAACAGTAATCGATACTGATCGTTTGGTTTATTATCATGTAAAATTATATGAAACTTTTAACTTTTTAATCTAAAGTTGAAGGATGTGGAATTTTCGTTACCACGCCCTTGCATAAAGTGGTGTCGTCTGTCAAATAGATCTGGAAGTTTCATTTTTGTTCTTATCAGAGAGCTAGTATTGAACTGACCTGCATCAAGATCATCTAATGGATTGCTATCATGAATGATACTTGATTAAAAGGTACTATCTTTGAATCCTAAACATCTGAGATACATAGTGAGACTTAAGTGTAGGGAGTACTATGTTTTGATATGGTCAAATGTTGTTCCTTAATCGAACATTTATAAAAGCCATTTTAAAGTATGATGTGAACTACGCAAGAGGGTTATGTAGTCAAGATGGGATTTGTTCCTCTTATGTGTTGAGAGTTAGACATCTAAGGCGCCTCACCAAAAGTTGAACAACTAATGAGATTGATTGTGATCCGTATCTCATGTTCAACATGATGTCTATAGCAAAGGGATAACTGATAAACTTACCTTATACACCAATTGTAGCCTTGGGCTTCTAGGAATTGGGCATTGATAGAATGGCACTAAGTCGTATGTTTATGGGGGCAGTGAAATGTTGCTAGACATTCACCACCGTTTATATCAGTCTAATATGAATTATGCGCAAGTAGGATATTGAAAGATCTAGTATGATCAAAAATCATATTAACGTGATATTGTTAATTAACATATGATACTAATGAGCCACACTAACAACAATTTGATATAATTGATTATTTATTAGAAATTGATTTTAATAAATATTCCATAAACTCCTATAATTAAATTAGAAATTATTTATTTTTAGGAAATAATAATTTTCATTAGCAAGTAACATTATATATAATTCATATGGTATGAATTAATAAGTTATGCACAACATTTTGGACCAGATAAATTTTTTTTTTACCAAAAAAGTTAAAGTTTATATTTTATAAACTTGGTTAATAAAATATAAAGCTTTTGTCTTCTTCCTTTTGTTATTTTTATAAAAGAAGAGTCAAAAGACAAGAGTATGGCTTTCATGTTAATTTATTCAAAAGTAATAGGTATGGGAGAAAGCATGGGTGGACAAGCTTGTCTAAAGGGATTAATGGTTAAGGACCTTTAGATTAAGTCTTCACTTTAACTAGCTTAGATGCTTTCATGTTGTGTGTCCATTTTTACATGCAAATTTCGAAATTCCTAAGTTCTCCCTCATTCTCTCTTGTTTTGTTAAGAACACTTGAAGATCAGTTGCATTTATACTCTATTGAAGTTCATACTTTGGTTATAAACTTCAATCTTAAGAGTGCAAGAGTTTATGGACTAGCATCTACATCAACTTGGCTTCATGTTGGTGTCTCAAAGGTTCCACATTTTTCATCAACTTCCAAGCCTCCCAAGAGGACCCAAAGAACAAGAAAGGTTGTTATTTCTTCATCCTTTCTTTGGTTGGTGTTTAAATCTTTCTTTAACTTGCAAGAAGATTCATGGTGGGTATAAAATGTTTATGTTATTTCGAAAATCATAAGTCTTCCATTTGCCATATTTTTATTGTTTATGAAAATATTTTTGAACTAAAACCCAACAATGGTTACACGAGGATAGCCATGACCAATCAGGTCGCTGTTAACTCACAAACATTGATCATGCCAGTTCTTTCGAGGATCCCTCTGGTTAACAATAAATGCATGAGTATTCCGCCGCTGAGAGAAAGTATGTATACCAGACTGGGTGGATGAGTTATAGAAAAACCGGAAGGTCGGAGTTGAGGAAGTACACCCAAGGCTCGACAAGACAACTCGAACCCAACAATCTTATTAACAGTATTAGGAGTAAGGTCATCCATAGAGAAGCCATACTCGTGCATAAACTCATCAAAGAAATCCGATATTGGAAGTCGAAGTCCCGCTTCGAAAATCGACACATGGACTCCAACCTTCCCCATCGACGGTTGATAGAAGATATCCCTTTTCTTCAGAAATTACACTCCGTGCTTAGGCATAAACACAAACCATAACTGAAGAGACTCAAACTCTACCGGTGTCCAGCCGCTACCTGATCGCATATATGTCATTATAGATCTTGTATTGAAAATGGTAGGAGAAGAGTAAACACATATTGTTGTCTGGACGGTTGAAACGTAGGAGATATGAGGAACAAAACCGCCCCTAATAAAAGGGAATTTTAAATATAAAGCGGGAGAGTCGAATGGTTACCGTAGTAAAATCTGTCTGTGTAGAACGACTCTATCGCACCAACGGATATCGAAGCCATCTCGACCAAATGTGTGTCTAGATCTAAGCTAAAACAACCCAGCTACCCTAAGCTAACGTTGGTATTTACTAGCCTAAGGGACTTGTTAACATACTCTCTAGGAATACGTCTATAACGTCTGGTTCCTGATACACATTTAATTATAATTTATTCATTTTTATAGAGCAACTCGACGAGTTGGAAGAAGCTAAAGAAGGCAGAGGAAGAAGCGTTGGAGATCGCGAAGGAAGGAATTGAGTCAGCTGAGAAAGGAGTCGAAGCGGAAGAGAGACAGATCGAGGCTACGTCGATGGTTAATGGAATATTAGGGCCTGAAAGATAATTTTGAAATTCTGATCGATTACTATCACAAATTCACAGGTAATCATTAATCAAACTTTGATTTCTGATTGTTGTTTGTTAATCACTTGCTTGAATTGAATTGTATATCTGTTGATTGTGTTTGTTTCTTAAGGTAGTTTGGTGATGAATAGATGATCACATCATCAACAACGTTTGTTTTCATTTTACTATTAAAGAATTTACGATTATGTAGTGAAAGGGTTTGTAAAAATCTTAAAGAACACAAAAATAATTCTATGACAATATTGCACACTAGGTGTTTGTAGAAATGTTTGAAAGAGAACTTGATGTTCAAATTCTTGAAGAACACAAAAATAATTTATAAGTTCGTTATTTGTGTTACTTGATTTTATCATGTTGTATGAGTTCTTCTAGAATTACTAAAATTTGTTTTTATTTTTATCGTATAAAAGCATTCTCACATAGTTTTATTCTTACATAATTCATTTTCATGACAGTTATTCTCATAGAATGAATGAAGTACATGATGATCAATGACCGGAAGGTTGTTTGAATGTGTGTGGGATAGACATGAACAATCCTCAATGGTCACCGATCTTCCAGAAAAATGCACTACTCATTGTCATATTCTGTTATATTAATCTATAATAGAATGATAAGAGTATATGTAATAGTATATTCCAATAGAATAATCTACATATTATATTTGTTTGTTATTAGGGAGTGTTTCATTATTATAGAATAAAATATAAAGTTTTTTTTTTATTTTTTCAAGGATGTGATAGAAAAAATTTAACTTGTATCTAAAAATTTGTTTACTCTGCGAGAAGTAAGTCTCTTTATTAGTTTATGGTTTGCATTTTCATAGAATATCATTATAAAAAGAATGTCATTCTGACAGAATAAAATCGAGTTTAATTATAAAAATTATGATATAATTAAAATTAAAGTAATTAAAAAATTAGAATTTTAAAATCAAGAGAGTTTATTATCCCAAAAAATATGGAATTTTCCTTTTTTAAATTTATCTCAATTATCTAAAATACCCTTATAATGAAATTAGATGATATTTTCCATTTATCTTTAATTTAATAATTATTTTAAAATAAGTAAAATGATTGGCCTACATTTATGCATATAATAACACAATAATGACTTTGAATCGAATAACTTATATATATATATATATATATATATATATATATATATATATATATATATATATAATAAGTAAAATGATTGGCCTACATTTATGCATATAATAACACAATAATGACTTTGAATCGAATAACTTTTATATATATATATATATATATATATATATATATATATATATATATATATATATATATATATATATATAAAACCTAATTAAAAAACTAATATCATGTAGGGTTTTGGGGATGATCTAACAAATGAAATCACTTGTCAAATATGTCAGCTGTGCCAGAAAAATATCTTGATGACCCATATGGAGATTGGCTTTGTGTGATTTATTACGAGATATACCAAAAAAACTTTTTAACAAGAAAATTGTTATTCTGTCAAATGGAGATTGGGCATATCTTCATAGTTCAAACTCTCCCCTACCTCCATTGTCTTACCACTTTTTAGTGCCTTTCCTTTTTTATCATATACATGCACGTTGCTATCCATATCTTCGAACCAAGAAACTAAGAATATATGTGTTTAATAATGACATAGTTGTATGACAACCTTTTTGCCTTTTTTCTTTATTAAAACAGGTAATGTTTTTCATCTTAGTTCATAAAAACGAAACCTTATATTTTCTTAATGAAATAATGTAAACATGTTGGTCTGGTTATCGTTAGTTTTTTGTTGACTTATCAGATATTAAACATAGAAAAAATAAATTATGTCATTAGTTATATATACGTATCATATATTCATATTACGTGATAGGTAACATGATAGATAGATCATAAAGTAATCAAAACTAACATAAATTGATATTATCATGTATTCATGTTTCTAGTTTTAAAGTGATATTGATTTGGTGCTCATATATATATATATATATATATATATATATATATATATATATATATATATATATATATATATATATATATATATATATATATATATATATATATATATATATATATATATATATATATATATATATATATATATGATGACCTAATTCCTGAAGATGGTCTCTTGTTTAGTGACCATGCGATCATTATACAAAACCGGTCCAATAAATATCATTAAGAAATTGAAAGTTAAGCAGATAAAGAACAAGAAAGGGAACAAGATATGCTCAAAACCTACATCGTGAAAGTCACTTTTGGCTTGACCATCACTATCAAATTAATTGAAAAACTAGGTCGAATTCAGAATGCAAAATTTTATTTTTATATTAGTTTTTCAGTTACATAACATAAATGTAATAAGAGTGACACGTTATAGTAGTTTTCTTATATGAAACATAATAAATAATATGATTTTATCAAATTGACTATTATAAACTTAATATCATATTAATTAGAGTTGATTATATAAATGGTCTACGTGGCTTACATAAACAGGTCGGTTACAATACAAAATATTTTTTAAATGATTTCATCCTTAAATATGACAATCGTTATAGTTTTGCTGACCCTTGTGATACAACTAAAATAAACTTTGTTTGAATTTTTATTAGTTTAAATTAACTCTAAGAAAATTATATGCACTGAAACAATACCTCTTTCATTTTCTTCTTACTTACAAACAATTTGACATCTCTCTCTCTCTCTCTCTCTCTCTCTCTCTCTCTCTCATACAGCTCACTAGTATAGTTTTAAAGTTGATTATAAAATATAAAATCATTGATTCTATATAACATTTTTTTTTTTTATTATTATTATCTCAGTTTATGTGGAAAATGTGATCCTGATACGTTTAAAATACTTCAAAGCATTTTTGTACGGAACTATGTCCCAAAATACCAAAGATAATAAGTGTCGAATAAAACGTGATATGATAATCAATTTAATAATTATCACATATTCAAATACAATTATCACATATTCAAATACAATATCACAAGCCCAAACCTTCAAATTATCTTCGGTATCTTCTAAACAACTCACAAGTCTTCAATTTGAACACAATTCATAATAAGTTAGCAATAAAATACTTAGTGAATATTTGATGTTGTATTTTGAGTAAGAGATAACAATTTATTTACTCGAATCAAAACTCTAAAATTAAGAATACATCATAAGTAAACATAAAGTTCAAATGACCCAAAACAACCAAAGGAGTATATACTACTTAGTCTGAAATGGCTGAGCGCAAAGGCTATATATGTATCAGTATTCAATTTTGATGATGTAATATCCATAAACCAAATTCAAGAGTTCAATAATTTAGATGATATTATTTTTATTCAGATTTGAATGTTGGATTATGATTATATGAAGAATGAGTTTTTTTATTTAAAAAAGAAAATTTTATTGTGAAAATTTAGGATGTTACATATCTTGGAAATATTTTGGTTATTGTTTTGCTTACATTTGGTATTCTTAAACTTCAACTGTTTTTGTAACACTTATTCCAGGTAAATAATTCAATTATATTTTTAATGATTAAAAATTTTAAAATGGGGATTTTGTGATGGCCACGTCGTGGTGAAGGATACACTACGACGTGGTCATGACCAACGGGAATGCACATCATATGTGTGCACCACGACGTGACAAGAGTTTGGCCACAACACGGTGGCCACAGTGTGTAAAAACATAATTTTATGGGTTTTGTGCCTTATTTAAGGAATATGATGGCTAGGGTTTCCATAGCCTCAGCCTCCATCACCTCCCTTTCAACTTAGATAAAACCCTACCCTCCATTGTTGACTTATGAGTTTTTTTATGGTGGTTTTAGTCCTTTAAAGAAGAAGAAGGTGTTTTGGTGCATTGTTCCAGCAAGAAAATCTCTTCCTCATCATCTTGTGTAGCTTCTAGACCCTTGTAAATCCTCAAGCTTCTACATTTTGTGTTCAAGCATGCTAGATCCTAGGTTTTGTCCATTTCCTCCATGTTTGAGGTGGTTTGAGTGTTGGGATTCCTTAAAGTTGGCAACTTTATGGGTCCTTGAGGTTCCTTTGTGGCCCATTGTCCCAAATCTAGAGAGTTATTGAGTTATGAGTTCCATACATGAGAGCTAGGGGTGTAAATGAGATGAGACAGCTCACGAGAAACTCGAGCCCGACTCGGAAAATACTCGAAACCGACTCGACTTTAATCGAGTCGAGCTCGAGCTCGAGCTACTCGAGTACCTTATCGAGCCGAGCTCGAGTAGTAAAATACCCGGCTCAGTAAGCTCGCGAGCTTAATTGAGTATTTATAGAATTAAATTTTTACCTTTATATACTTTTAAATTATTAAAATATTTCAACACTTTTAGCTTTCATGTGCCGATTACAGAGTAACAAATTAAGTTGCACTTCAAAACTTTTGAGAATGTTTCATTTTCGTATTTTGGATGTATGAAAACTCCAGTCACATAGATGGTTGATGCTATATTGACATTATATGGTTTATTGTGAATTTTTTTTTGTTATTTTAAAGAAAGTAAAAGCATGTGAAATGTTTTTAATTTGAGATGATTTTAACTTCTTCTTCTTCTTCTTCTTCTTTTTTTTTTTTTTTTTTAATTTTTGTCGAGCCGAACCGAACTCGCGAGCCGAGCTCGATAGTATCGAGTATTTCATGAGCCGAGTCTGAGCTTCAATCCTAGGCTTGAGGCGAGTTCGAGTCGAGCTTCGAGCTCGAGTATTTTTGGCGAGTCGAGCTTCGAGATTAGCAGTACTCGGCTCGACTCGACTCGTTTACACCCCTAATGAGAGCTTAACCTCATTTTCACCCTTTTTTACCTAACTTTAACCATTTACTTAAGACTATTGTTGACTTTGGTCAACTTAAGGGTTTTAGGGTATAGATTGAGAAGGTACTCATATATTGTGTTTAGGTGTCTCGTAGTACCGATCTTCAATGTCAGATAGCTATTGTTTTAGCCTACTATTTGCAAGGTGAGTCTTCTCACTGAATTACCCATGTCAAAGTGGTGTGTATGCTAGACTATCCGAGTCATTTTCTGAATGTTGTTATGTGTATTACTAAGTTGCTGATAACTCACTGCTGATAGTCCGTAGGATTGCTGATAACCCATAGGGATGTTGATAACCCATAGGACTACTGATAGTCCCTAGGGTTGTTGATAACCCCAGGGTTGCTGATAACCTATAGTTGTTTTATATATGTTGTGTTGTATGTGATATTTTTGGGAGCTCACTAAGGTCCGTACTTATAGTTTTGGATTTACATGTGTTTCAGGTACTTTAGATGATCATGAGAAGGCGAAAGCTTGACTTTACACACTTATCAGTAGTTTTGTGATTCTGCATTTTATGATAATTTGATTTTTCGGATGACTGTATTTTGATACTAATGGTTTCTTGACTTGGTTTTACGGAAACATTATTTTTAATTTAAAAATGAAAATTTTGGTGATGAAAATTAGGACATTACAAGTTGGTATCAGATCCATGGTTTGAGGGATTTGAATTAAGACTCATGTGATTACAGGCCGTAAGTCCCAAATTCGCTTGAGGTATCAATCATATCCAATTAATGGTGCAGAATCCCAATCAATTGGATGATGGAAGATCAAAATAAGAAGAAGGAGAAGAAGAATAAGATGAATCTAATGTATTGATGATTAGAATGAAGTTCCTTACAAGAGATTCACACACACTTAAGCACTACTCTCTCTCTCTCTCTCTTCTAGCCGTGTAGACTCTTACACTTTCCTCATCATCTAACACTTATATAAATAAGGCACATGGGCCGTGAACAGGTTCACGGCCGTGAACTAGTTCACAGCCGTAAACACCCATTGGGCCGTGAACACATTTAACTGCACACACCACATGGACCGAAAACCCAATTGCCTAGAAAAGCAAAGTATAAACCATAATTTTAGACCCAACAATCTCCCCCTTGGTTTATAGCTTTCTTTTCTAAATGACCGACCAAACTCCCCTTAAAAATGTAGCTGACTTTTCTTATCAATCTTCATTGGGAGATTGGCTTCAACATTTATCTTTGATTTCTTCACAGCTTCAAGATGAACTTGATAAATCATCAACAAATGAATTCATCTTAAGCAGTTGGGCTTTTCTTCAAAATTTGACTATGAATGCACATTAAGTGAGGAGGCTTGATGTACTGATTCTTGAAAGATAGAGCTTTCAGCTTGAGAATCTGCAGAGAGAATAACAGAGAGAATGAATCTTCTGGATCACTTCTGCAGGTTCATGAATAACAGCAAATTATTTGAGGAGGCTTCAATGTAATCTTTCACATAATCTTCAAGTCAGCTTCACCTTGCTTCTAGGGTTGAAAGATTGAATGTTAATAGAATAGTCTTCATTTCTTGTTCCTTTGAATGAGAATTCTTCGATGATCACGGACGAAGCCTTGGCTCAAAAAATCTCGATACAGTCTCCATGAGTCTCATCTACATCTGAATTCACTTTTAAAGACAAAACAAAACTAAAAGAAAACTTAGCACACAATATTTTTGTATTTTTTGGTTTTTGCTGAACAAGAAATAAAACAGAAATAACACTATTTTTGGATTTTTAATTTTCTGATTTTTTTTTGATTTTTTTTAATTTGTGGCACGGAATCCCAATCAATTGGATGGTGCAAGATGAAAATAAGAAGAAGGAGAAGAAGAATAAGACGAATCTAATGTATTGATGATTATAATGAAGTTCCTTACAAGAGATTCACACACATTTAAGCACCACTCTCTCTCTCTCTCTCTCTCTCTCTCTCTCTCTCTCTCTCGCTCTCTTCTAGCCGTGTAGACTCTTACACTTTCCTCATCATCTAACACACACACACACACACACACACACACACACACATATATATATATATATATATATATATATATATATATATATATATATATATATATATATATATATATATAAGGCATATGGGTCGTGAACAGGTTCACGGCCGTAAACACCCACTGGGCTGTGAACACATTTAAAAGCACACACCACATGGACTGAAAATCCAATTGCCTAGAAAAGTAAAGTATAAACCATAATTTTAGACCCAACAATCTCCCCCTTGGTTTATAGATTTATTTTCTAAATGACCCAACACACTCCCCCTAAAAATGTAGCTGACTTTTCTTGTCAATCTTCATTGGGAGCTTGGCTTCAGCGTTTATATCCGATTTCTTCATAGCTTCAAGATGAACATGATGAATCTTTAAGAAATGACTTCATCTTGAGCAGTTGGGCTTTTCTTCAAAATTTGACTCTGAACGCACATTGGGTGATGACGCTTGATGAACTAATTCTTGAAAGATAGCGCTTTCAGCTTGAGAATCTTCAGAGAGAATATTAGAGAGAACGAATCTTCTGGATCACTTCAGCAGGTTCATGAATAGCAGCAAATTGATTGAGGAGGCTTCAATGCAATCTGTCACATAATCTTCAAGTCATCTTCACCTTGCTTCTAGGGTTGAAAGATTGAATGTTGAAAGAATAGTCTTCATTTCTTGTTCATTCGAATGAGAATTCTTCGATGATCACGGACGAAGCCTTGGCTCAGAAAATATCGATATATTCTCCATGAGTCTCATCTACATTTGAATTCACTTTTCAAGAAAAAACAAAACTAAAAGAAAACTTAGCACACAATATTGTTGTATTTTTTAATTTTTCTAAACAAGAAATAAAACAGAAATAACACTATTTTTGGATTTTTATTTTTCTGAAATTTTTTTGATTAAATTTTTTTAATTCTCCCCCTAAATTTGTGCATAGAAGAAAACTGTGAACAAATTTAACAAAAACAAAAATATTTGGGATCAAAGTTTTTAGATAGCCTCAATCTGTTTATGGGTACCTCTCCCTTCATGAATAAATATGGTCAATCGTCGGTATTGTGGTGTACTTAAGCACGAAAGATTGTGAAAAATTTTGGACACGCTATAAGTGACAAGACATTTGACCCTATGTTCCTAGATAATATTCCTAAACGACCATTTAACTGAGGACGACCAAAGATATTGTTGTCCACCTAAATTGAGCAGTGAGATCTACAGACAACCTATTAATTGTTCAGTTTTAGATGTACTAGAACATGTTCCCCACTTCCTGATATACCCCAATAATCAGGGACTTCCAAAATACTCCTTACTTTAGATGAGCAGACAATTATTATGGGAGAAGACAAATGTAGAATGCATATGTTGTACACCCAGGTCGGATCCCTTCCAATCACGTAGAGGGTAAAACATATGACTAACAAGATTTAGAGGGATTGAGAAGTAGAATAGTGCATATCATGTGTACCAGGTCGAATATGTTTCAATCACGCAGAGGAGACAACATATGGCTAACAGACAGAAAGAATTGCATAGATAGAAGATGCAGAGAGATAGAGTTGCATATGTTGCAGTATAGGTCGGATGTATTTCAATCATGCAGAGGAGACAACATATGGCTAACAGAAAGAAAGCAAGAAAATAACCTTCTACAGACCTAATTTATCGGAATTCCCCGGCCGCCCCATCAATACCGGAATTAAGGACATAATCCGTACATCGAGGAAAAGTTAAACCACGATTCTAGATACAGATTAATTAGTGTAATCCGCAGATTACCTTGTATATCTACTTGCTCAACCTACCCGAGCATCGTATTGTCAAGCTAAACGGATCTATCTAGGTCAAGATTTGTCAAGTCATTTGATTCCTTAAGTTCATCTATGCCTAGTCAAGTCCATTTTAAATCTTTTGTGCCTACAAGTGCATTGAACACAGAGCCTAGACAATTCAGATTCAGTCCCTTACACATGTTTAGACTGACTGTTATCACTCTCTTAATATCACTTCCCAACACACATATAAGAAAAAAAGAAAAAAAATTGTCTTCAAAACGAATCAGCTTAAGATAAATTGAGGAGTATCGAGAAGAAAACTCAAACCGTAAGTTACCGATTGAATTTGCATCTAGAAGGTCTCAAAATGGCATGCATAATCTCAAAATAGATCCGAAAATTCTTCACATCGTTAAGTACAAACCCCATGTGTGATCCCTTCCTTTCTTCCTTTCCCACAAAGGACACATACTCTCAAACAAAGTTCTGAGTGTTGCATAGTTGAGAGATGCCTCCTATCATGTGCCTGGAAAAGCCACTATCAGCAAACCGAAGTCTGATGATATGCCTCCATAGCTATATCGACATAGAGCGGGATTAGTTGGTCTTTAGAACCCAGTCCATTTTTAAAGTGGGTTGACCTTTGTCATCTTTGCAAGGAACTCTCTACCACAACATGTCCTGCTTATCACAAACAAAAGATGAAGAAATATTATAGTCATTAGGTGATTTGGGAGATTGAACCTTTGGTAGCCATCTGTAGTTGGGTTTAACCCATTTATTTTTCGATCCGATGGGTGCCTCGGTACTTGCTTTTGAGCTTGATGTCGACCGTTGAGATGACTTTGACCTAGCCGGTCTTGGTTTCGTTGGAGCATCTCTTGAATTGACCTTTTTGGCTGACATTCCCTTCTTGACCTTGGGATTTTGATTCTTGGCCTTGGAAATTGGGATCTTTCCCTTCTGCGCGTTCCAATTACCATTGAGAGAATGTGACTTCGAATGATTTCCTTTGGAGAATCTCCCTCTTGGTGCGTTCTGCCATCCTTGTGCGTAGTAGGGAACATATGCACGATTTTGATAGTTTAGGGCAATGTGTCCAGGTGTTCCACAGTGAAAACATGTCTTTTTCTTTACTGGGAAGTTGTTTCTTCCTGCCCCCGGTGGCGTGCCTTTGCCTCGCTTCTAGTTGTTCCCACATGAACACATACAACAAGCCGTAGGTTTCACTTGTTTTGGTGGCATGTATTTCTTATCAGTAAGTTTGTTAGGAGTAACTGAGTTAGAAGCAACAGATTCAGAGTTCAAGGAGACATTGGTTTGTTCAATAGTGTCCTTGTTCTCATCTTCCACTACTTTACCTGCACACGAAGTAGAAGCATCAGTAATCTTCACCTCCACACCCTCAGTTGGCCCTAATTGTTTAGTCTTAACTGAAGCTATAGCTGGTTCAGGGAGTGGGCCAAACTGAGCAAGTGTCTCTTCCTCATTGGTCTCAAGGGGTGGGTTATAGTTGTCATTAAAGGGAGATGGTACACTGTGATACCCTAGACCCTTGGTTTGATTATCTTTAAATGTTAATTGTTTTTCAATCATCGATGCAACTACCTCACTTGACACGTCATATTTCTTAAAGTTGAATTCAACATCTTTATATTTGGCTTTTAATGCATCAAGTTCGACAGTCAAAGTGGCAAGGTCTTTCTGAAGATATCTATAATTGACACACTTGTTAATGTATTCTTCTTGTAGTTTTCAGAAGTCCTTGGTCTTGGCCTCTAGTTGTTCTTTCAATGGTTTCTGGCTTTTCCTAAGTTGGTACCCCTCCCATTTAAGGTCCTCGTTCTCCTTTTTAGTAAATCCATTTGTTCACGAAGAAACTTAATCATAGTTTCACAAGATTGAGAGCATGAAACCTCATTGACCGGAATGTTTGTGGAACTCACTGTTTACCAAAAATTCCCTTTGACTAAAAACTCAAAAGTCAACCTTAAAAGTCAAATTTAAAAAGTCAAAATTAAAAGTCAAACCGAATAGATAAATTTGAAAATTTGAAAGTTAAACGAGAAAGTTAAAGTTTAAAGTCACAGGTCAAACTTGAAAGTCAAAGTCAAAAGTCAATTTATAAAGTCAAAACTTAAAAAGTTAAAAGCTTTGGGTTGAAAGTGAAATTTTAAAATTTTAAAAATTGATTTTTGGGCTAAAAGTGTTAAAAATGCGAAATTTGAACCCAAATAAGGAGCCCTTTTGAATTTAATGGGAAGGAGAGTAACACCAGGGAACTTAGCCCAACTAGTAAGGCGGTGGACTTAGATGCAGGGGACCCGGGTTCGATTCTTGGCCACCCCAAATTTTTTTTTGAATAAACGCTGGCCGAGAACAATACGAGAACCGAACACGCTGGCCGAGAACGTCGTTGGCCAAAATGATTAGTACAGACCAAGCTCTGATACCAACTGTAAGTCCCAAATTCGCTTGACGTATCAATCAGATCCAACTGATGGTGCAGAATCCCAATCAATTGGATGATGCAAGATCAAAATAAGAAGAAGGAGAAGAAGAATAAGATGAATCTAATGTATTGATGATTAGAATGAAGTTCCTTACAAGAGATCCACACACACACACACTTAAGCACCTTTCTCTCTCTCTCTCTCTCTCTCTCTCTCTCTCTCTCTCTTCTAGCCGTGTAGACTCTTACACTTTCCTCATCATCTAACATCTATATATATAAGGCACATGGTCTGTGAACAGGTTCACGACCATAAACACTCACTGGGCCGTGAAAACATTTAACCGCACACACCACATGGACCGAAAACCCAATTGCCTAGAAAAGCTAAGTATATACCATAATTTTAGACCCAACACAGAATCAAACTAAGGATATGAGAGTTTTCATAAACCTTTTTGAAAAAGACCAATTATTAAAGAAGGAAAGAGAAGACGCATTGTGTACAGTCAGCCAGAGCTCGAAAAAAGTGATTACCCAAAATATTTATACCTGTTTTATATGTTGTAATTGAGTCGCTATTATATGAGTTGTTAGAGATATATCCTAGTTGAGTGGATAAGGATCCATTCAGGAAATGCATGATAGAGTTTCTTGACTTTGTGATGCCTTGTAGCCTAGGGAATACTTGTGATGCTTTGCAAGGGAGTTGAAATTAATATTGTTAATTTCAATGTGTATACTATATAGTCGTATATAATTAGGATTTTTGAAATATCCCAAAAATACGGTCCAAAAATTTCGTTTTGATTATTTATAAAAACCATAAATACCATTTGTCATTTCATAAAAAGAACATAAGTAATGTATCTAAAATCATCATAATAAAATAATGTATCCAAAATCATGTGTCAAATATCAGAGTCTAAACATCACAGGCTGAATCAATGGTGGGTGTACTGCAATCATCCCGAGCTCTTCCCCTTGCTACCAGAAGTACCTATAACCAAAATTGAAAATTGTAAGCATGAAGCTTAGTGAGTCTCCCCAAACTACCACATACCACACACATACATGCAACTATGAGATACGGTCCCCGCCCACTCTCATGGAGAATTAGGACCCACCCACATTCCGCTGTCTAGGAGATTCGGGCCCTGACCACACTCCGCTGTCTTGGAGATTCGGGCCCCACCCACACTCTGCTATCTAGGAGATTCGGGCCCCGCCCATACTCTGTTGTCTAACATGCATACAAGTATCACATAGACAACAAGTATATCTATTCCTATCAATATTCACATAACTATACTCAATAATACTACGAGATTTGGGCCCCACCCATACTCGGCTACTATGAGATTCGGGCCCCGCGTACACTCGGCTACTAACATATCATATATACAGGCCATCCTTGGTGCGTTAGACCCATTCCTACTGAAGGAAACTAACCTCACAAAGCTGTCTGCTGAAATTTCGAGTGAGGAATCTCTAACGGCTGCTCCCATGACTCCTCGACTACTATTATCGCAGTAACACTTAGTCAAAACCTGATAATTCTCCTTAGGGTAGAATGGCCATTTTACCCCTGGTCAAAGTCATCGCTTTGGTCAAAGTAAACCTTTTGGTTGACACAACTCATCGTGTTGCTCCATTGACTAGAACCTGAAATCACGATCTAACTCGTCGAGTTTCCAGGATACTATTAGTTGTGATTTACCGAATCAACTCGTCGAGTCACTTCACAGACTCGTCGAGTTCTACCTTAACCTAAAACGGGACAAACCAACTCAACTCTTTGAGTCCCTTTATGGACTCGTCGAGTTCCCCTTTCTGATTGAGCCATCTCAATGGATTAAGCTCCTACCCTTCATATCCAAACTCCACACTTCATCTACACACTGGGAATATACTTTTAAGGGTAAAGTTTCCAACTTTACCTGCTATTAGTCCCTCCTAATGGGTTTAGCTCAAACCCTAACTCTCTCGAACATAGACCTTGGTCCACAAGCCATAGAACTCTAAATCAAAGCAAAATATAATAGATCGAGGCCTTAGACATCGGTTGGACACGTAAAGTTCCTAGCTTTCCGTCCATACATGGCCTTTTACGGGCTAAAAAGGCCTTAATAACATTTTTAAGCTTGCATGGGGCTTCCATGGTCATAAAGTTTGCACCCTTATGCCATGGAACCCCTTCTAGATCCCAAATCTGAAATGTAAGTCACTTGGGACATCAAAATCCCAAAGACTAAGGTTCTTGAACAAAAACCCTCATAAAAATGGAAGCAATTAGATCTAATGAATGAATGATCAAGTTAGAGTCTTCATTACCAGAAAGTGATGATGATGGAAGGAAATCCCTGGATCTACTATCTTCTCCTTGAAACTTCTAGCTCCTTCTTATTCTTATAGCTTCAAGAACACACAAAATCACTCAAGAAAGGCTCACACACTCACAAAATGCTAAAGGATTTCATAGAATAGGGTTTATGACTTGGAGGATGGAGATGAGGCCAAAAGGTGGAAATTAAGATGCTTAAATAGGGTGCAAAACCCCTAAATTAGGGTTGCAGTCTGAAAGACCAACTCGTCGAGTCGAGGGCTCTCGACTCACCGAGTCGAGGGCTGAAAACCCGCGTGCAAGACTCTATTCTACTCGAAGTGTCTGGGGCTTCCAACTCGTCGAGTAGCTCTATGAAAATGAATAAATATTAAATAAATGTGTACCAGAAACCGGGCGTTACAGTTCTCCCCTACTTGTCTTAGACTTCGTCCTCGAAGTTAGTTGTGTCTGGATAGAACTCCGGATAATGCTCCCTCATATCCTCCTCGGGCTCCCAAGTCCACTCAGAACCCTTGCGGTGCTGCCACTGCACCTTCACTATCTGAATAACCTTGTTCCTTATGGTTTTCGTCTTGCGATCCAGAATCGCCACCGGTCTCTCAATGTAGTTCAGGCTGTCGTCAACCTGAATATCCTCTAAGGGTACAATCGCTGAATTATCTACTAGGCACTTTCGTAACTGAGATACATGAAAAGTGTTGTGGATCTGGCTAAGCTCTGCTGGAAGATCCAATTGGTACGCCACCTTGCCCACCCGGGCTATAACCCGGAAAGGACCGATGTACCTGGGGCCTAGCATGCCCTGCTTTCGGGAATCGGCTAACACCTTTCCAAGGGTACACCTTCAGGAGGACCATATCGCCCACCTGAAACTTCAAGTCTGAACGCCGCTTGTCGGCGTAGCTCTTCTGTCGACTCTGAGCAGTCTGGAGCCTGCTCCGGACTTGCTGGATCCGCTCTGTAGTCTTGAGTACTGTCTCAGTAATTCCCATGACTCTCTGACTGACCTCGCCCCAACAGATTGGGGTCCTACACTTCCTCCCGTAGAGCATCTTGAAGGGAGGTCGGTCTATGCTGGCATGGTAGCTACTGTTATACAAAAATTCTGCTAACGGAATATATGTATCCCAACTGCCACTGAATTCCAAAACACATGCAAGAAGCATATCCTAGAGAGTCAGAACCATCCTCTCACTCTGTTCATCCGTCTGGGGGTGGAAAGCGGTGCTGAAGTGAAGACGATTACCCATCTCTTAGTGAAACCGCTTCCAAAATCTAGAAGTGAAACAAACATGTTGGTCTAACACCACCGAGACAGGCACTCCATGTCGTGTCACTATCTCCCGCACGTAAATCTCAGCCAGCTTCTCGGCCGATATACCCTCCTGGATCAGGATAAAATGAGCACTATTGGTCAACCGATCGACGATGAACCATATCAAATCTACTCCACGTGCGGTCCTGGGAAGCTTGGTTATGAAATCCATGGTGATATCTTCCCACTTCCACACAGGAATGTCTAGAGACTGCATCTTGCCATGGGGCCTCTAGTGCTTTGCCTTGACCTTCCTATAGGTCAACATCTTTCCATGTACCAGGCAACATTCCGCTTCATGCAGGGCCACCAGTAATCAGGACCAAGATCTCTATACGTCTTCGTTGCCCTGGGATGGATGGAGAGTCTAGACTTGTGGGCCTTATCCATTAGAATCTATCATACTCCACCCTATTATGGTATCCAGACCCTCCCATGCAAGGTCAGCAGGCCACGACCGTCGTAATCTAAGGAGGCCACCTGAACTGTGATTTGCTCACACTTCCGAAGTTCCCCTTTCAGGCCCTCAACCCGCACCTCTCGGATCTTCTCCAACAATGGAGTAATCACTGTCATCCTCAGATAGATGTCTCGAATCGGGGACACTACCACCTTGATGCTTAGGGCATCGATCACCAAGTTAGCCTTTCCAGGGTGGTAAAGGATCTTACAATCGTAGTCCTTCACCACATCTAACCACCAACGCTACCTCATGTTCAAATTCAGCTGATCCATGAGGTACCTTAAACTCTTGTGGTCCATGTAAATGGTACAACGAACCCCATAGAAGTAATGCCACCAAATCTTGAGGGCGAAAACCACAGGTCCCAACTCTGAATCATGCGTCAGATAGTTAATCTCATGAGGCTTCAGCTGCCTCGATGCATAAGCTATCACGTGACCTCGCTGCATCAATACCGCACCCATACCCATGATGGACACGCCACAGTAAACCACGAAGTCATCACCGCCTTCCAGCAAAGTCAGAATCGATGCCTTGCATAACCGTTGTCTGAGAGTCTCGAAGGCTGCCTGCTGCCCAGGCCCCCAACAAAAGGTCACCGACTACTTGGTCAATCGGGTCAAGGGAACATCAATGTTGGAGAAGTCTTGAATAAATCTCTGGTAGTAACCTGCTAGACCAAAGAAACTTTGAATTTTAGTTGGAGACCTTGAAATCTCCCACAACATCACTGCCTCTATCTTGGTCGGATCGACCAGAATACCCTTCTGGGTGACAAGGTGCCCAAGAAATTGCACCTCGTGCAACCAAAACTCGCACTTAGAGAACTTTTCAAAAAGTCTCTCCCTCCTCAGTGTCCCCAGCACCTCCCTCTGGTGCTCCTCATGCTGCTCCTAAGTCTTGGAATAGACCAAGATTTCATTGATGAAGAATATCACAGACCGATCCAACATCGGTCTGCATACGTGGTTCATGAGGTCTATGAACGCGGTTGGAGCATTGGTGAGCCCAAACGGCATCACCACAAACTCACAGTGACCATAACAAGTCATAAAAGTTGTCTTCTGCCCGTCCTCATCCGTGAATGGCATATGGTGATAAATCGATTGCAGATCAATCTTGGAGAACCAAGATGTACCCTGTAGTTGGCCAAACAAATCATCAATCCTGGAGAGGGGATAACGATTCTTCACTGTTACCTTATTCAACTCCCTGTAGTCTATGCACATCCGATGCAACCTGTCCTTCTTCTTAACAAACATGATCGGGGCTCCCCATGGTGAACTATTCGACCTGATAAATCCCTTATCTAGCAGCTCTTGTAGCTGTGTAGACAACTCATGCATCTCGGGAGGATCCAACCGATATGGTGCCTTGGCTATTAGAGCCATACCAGGGACTAGGTCAATCCTAAACTCAACCTATCTCTCTGGAGTTACCCCTAGTAAATCCTCCGAGAATATGTCCGAGTACTCTCGCACTACTGGTACATCATCAACTGTCGCCTTACCCTTATCCCGGGTATCCATGACATAGGCGACATAACCCATGCAACCCTATTGAAGATAGCGCCTTGCCCTCGCTGCTGAGCATAGAGTCAATCCACCCTATGGTCTCTCGACCTGAATCACTAGTCCTCCCCCACTAGGAGTCCGAACCCTCACTAGTTGTTGCTCGCAGTCGATCACTGCCCCATTGGAGCTACGATGACCTTGCTCCCTCGTAAGAGAATAGGAACCAAATTTACTAAAAACTGCTCACCGGATAACTGTAGTGTACATCCCCTGTGAACCCTCGCAACCCTAACGGTCCTGTCATCTGCTATCTCCACATCAAGTGGGCAATTCAACTCCCCTGGGGCTCCTACAAATCGCTTGCTGAGTGCGAGCGACACAAAAGATCGGGTAGCCCCCGAATCAAACAATACCCGAGCAGATATACCGTTCACAAGGAACGATCATATAACAAAACACAAAAACATAAGCAATAATCAATATAAATAAATAGATAAGGAGAAGGTACATACCCGTCACGACATCAGGAGTCACACATGCCTCATCTGCTGTCAACTGGAAGGCTTTAATCTTCGCCATTGGCGCCTCTGCACGACCCTGTCGGCCATCTGTAATCCTCAATGTAGCAGGAGTGGGTACCGCCACCTGTCCTGTTGCTGCCAAACTCGGACATTGGGACCGCTTGTGGCCACTCTAATTGCACTGGAAGAAAATCAGATCAGATGTTGTGGTGGTGGTGGTGGTAGTTGTACAGTCCCTGCTCACATGACCAGTTCGGCCGCACTTAAAGCAGCCCGAACTACCCGCCCTACACAACCCAACGTGTCCCCGACCACACTTGATGCAGCCGCCACAACCCTGTTTTCCCTTCCTTCAGGAATCTGTCTTGGGCTTCTTTCCCGAGCCCTCCATACCAGATGCTGCATCTGGTTTCCTTTTCCTCTCCATCTCTAAATCGAGCTCTCTCTCTAGCTTTGGTAATCAAATCCTCCAGCGTCTTGTAGCTGGAGCGACTCACAAACTATCGAATGTCACTCCTCAACATCTCATGATATCAGGCCTTTTTCATCTCCTCGTCTGCCACATACTGCGGAAAGAGAAGGGCCCTCTCCCTAAACTTAGCGGTGATCTCCATCACCGTCTTAGTGGTCTGCTGTAGATCCTGGAACTTCCTAGCAAGCTACTGCACCTCTATCAAAAGTGCAAACTCGGCCCTGAACCTGGCCGAAAGTCACTCCAAGTCATAGCATCAAGAGCTACATCATCACCAAAGGCATGTCCGACCTCCTCCCACCAGTTACGTGCCCTGTCCTTCAGAAGATAGGACACAAGTCGAACCTTGTCCCCCTTGGGACATCTGCCTGTGCGGAATGCATTGGCGACATCCGCTAACCATGTAGTGGTCGCGATGGGATCCCGAGCCCCTTGGTAGTTGGGAGCTCCACAAGCTCTAAACTCCTTGAATTTCAGTGTGCACAAACCCATCATGGCCGCCACCTCGGTGCAAAAAGCACTCAATCTCTCATCTAGAAGCTCCAAAATACTCTCCTTGATCGTGCCGAAGATCACAACAAACATCTGAATACTCATCATAACTCAAGGGATCATATATACCACACGTTTCCTTGTTTCATCTTAGGCTTCCTTGATTCGAGTACAAATCCTCTGCATTTAGTATTATGGGCCCATAATACCTTCCACATTTATGTGTACTTTCCTGAAGAACTGCCTTGACTTCACCAAGTCCCTTCTAATACTAATATTTCACGCGTTAATCTCATCCTAGGCTTGCCCTAGGGTAATTACCATCCTACTCTTCGTCATCAGCTGCATAAGACGTCCCAGCCATCTCCCCCTAACTAGCTCGCAAATACCATTACATATCACTAAGACTAGATAATTCTTCGAATGAGAGATCCTACCCTACAATGGTTGGACCCAAACAAGAGCTGTGAAATAGAGATACACCTAAACTTGTGAATTTATTTAGTCCTCACAATATGTAACTTAACATATTCGTTTACTAGTTAGAAAAAGACAACTAGAACTCCTAAAAGCACAAAGTAAGCAACATTCAAGCATTAAGTTAACATAATCAAGCATATAATAATAAGGCCATCATACCGTCTAATTTGTACTAGCATGCAGTTCATAAAGCTGATACACATATAATAGGCACATAAGGCATCCTTCCTATATCTTCAGTCCGAATCTAGCATACAGTTCTCATAAAGATGATACATATATAATAACATAAACTTGTATCAGTAATTTGGGAGTACTTAGTTGAGCTCGGCTGATTGCATGCACCACACCCTTTTCTCTTTTTAAAATTCTTTTTTTCTTTTGAAAGTTCTTATTATCAAAATGATTTTCTTTTGAAAATTTCATACCTAGTCCTCAGTTTGAGTTCAGACACACTCGAGTGTGTGCCCGAATCCCTCAAACCATGGCTCTGATACCAAATTGAAACATCCCAAAAATACGGTCCAAAAATTTAATTTTGATTATTTATAAAAACCATATATACCATTTTTCATTACATAAAAACAACATAAGTAATGTATCTAAAATCATCATAATAAAATACTGTATCCAAAATAATGTGTCAAATATCAGATTCTAAACATCCCAGGCTGAATCAATGGTGTGTGCACTGTAATCATCCCGAGCTCTTCCCCTTGCTACCGGAAGTACCTAAAACCAAAATTGAAAACTATAAGCACGAAGCTTAGTGAGTCTCCCCAAACTACCACATACTATACACAAACATGCAACTATGAGATACGGGCCCCACCCACTCTCATGGAGATGTGGGCCCCTCCCACACTCCGATGTCTAGGAGATTTGGGCCCTGCCCACACTCCGCTGTCTAACATGCATACAAGTACCACACAGAGAACAAGTATATCTATTCCTATCAACATTCACATAACTATACTTAATAATACTACAAGATTCGGGCCCCGCCCACACTCGGCTACTATTAGATTCGGGCCACGCCCACACTCGGCTACTAACATATCAGATATACGGGCCGACCTTGGTGACTTAGACCTGTTCCTACTGAAGGAAACTCACCTCGCAAAGTTGTATGCTGAAATCTCGAGTTAGGAATCTCTGACGGCTGCTCCCACGACTCCCCGACTATTATCATCACAATAACACTTAGTCAAAACCTAATAAATCACCTTAGGGTAGAATGACTGTTTTACACCCGATCAAAGTCAATGCTTTGGTCAAATTCAACCTTCTGGTTGAACCAACTCATCGAGTTACTCCATCAACTCGTCGAGTCATAGAACCTGAAATCGCGATCTAACTTGTCGAGTTTCCCCCGACTTGTTGAGTTCCCAGGCTACTCTTAGTCGCGAATTACCGAATCTACTCATCGAGTCGCTTCACAGACTCGTCGAGTTCTACCTTAACCTAAAAAGGGACAAACCATCTCAACTCTTGGAGTCCCTTTATGGACTCGCCGAGTTCCCATGTCTAATTGAGCCATCTTAATGGTTAAGCTCCTACCCTTCATATCCAAACTCCATACTTCATCTACACACCGGGAATACACTTTTAAGGGTGAAGTTTCCCACTTTACCCACTATTAGTCCCTCCTAATGGGTTTAGTTCAAACCCTAACTCTCTAGAACATAGACCTTGGGCCACAAGCCATAAATCTCTAAACAAAAGAAAAATATAATAGATCTAGGCCTTGGACATCGGTTGGACACGTAAAGTTCCTAGCTTTTCGTCCATGCATTGCCTTTTAGGGCTAAAAAGGCCATCATAACGTTTTTAAGCATGCATGGGGCTTCAATGATCATAAAGTTTTCACCTTTATGCCATGGAGCCCCTTCTAGATCCCAGATCTAAAATGTAAGTCACTTGGGACGTCCAAATCCCAAAGACCAAGGTTCTTGAACCAAAACCCTCATAGAAAATGGAAGTAAGTAGATCTAATGAATGAATGATCAAGTTAGTCACTTGATTACCAGAAAGTGATGAGGATGGAAGGAAATCCCTGGATCTATTATGTTCTCCTTGAAACTTCTAGCTCCTTCTTCTTCTTCTAGCTTCAAGAACACACAAAAACACTCAAGAATGGCTCACACACTCACAAAATGCTCTAGGGTTTCATGGATTAGGATTTATGACTTGGAGGCTAGAAATGTGGCCAAAATATGGGAATTAAGATTCTTAAATAGGGTGCAAAAACCCGAAATTACGGTTTCACTCTGGAAGACAAACTCGCCGAGGCGAGGGATCTCGACTCGTCGAGTATATAGTTGAAAACCCGCATCCGAAAATCGATTCTACTCGCGAGTCTGGGGCTTCCAACTCGTCGCGTAGCTCTATAAAAATGAATAAGTAATAAATAAATGTGTACTAGAAACCAGACGTAACAATTTTATAGCCCTAGAATGCATGGCTAAGCATTATTTCTTATTCCTTGTTTGGATGTGGACTTCGGGTAGAATCATTTATTCAACCATCTATATGATCATAGATTATGTATGATTGGTATACGTAGAACAGTTAACAAGATTAGTGGATACTTATAGCAATGTGAGTGGTGGTCTAAGAGAACCTAGGACGGGTAGCTAAGAGTTATATGTGGCTCTTTGGAGCACATAGATGTGTGTGCTAATGCACTTACTGTGGACTATCTTAGTAACTTGGGGCCTTGGAAGGAATTAGAAGTCAATTACAGATAGGTGTGAAAGGTAGTATGGGCCCAAACTATTGAAAACACATGATTCACACGAGATTCATGGATATTCCTAATACTACTAGGAAGATAGTAGGAGCGTGTATCGTGTATGTATATGATCTGTCCTGATTTTTGAACTTTTTCCTCACATGTTTTAGTATGGTGGTGACTACCCAAGGTTCAGAACACCACAACAAAATGGTGTTGCTGAGCGGAGAAATCGAACATTGCAAGACGCTGCAAGGACGATGTTATGTGAATCCAAGCTATCAGTTTTCTTTTGGGTTGAGGCGATCAACACAGCTTTTTATGTTCAAAATTGTGTTTAAATAAACAAAGCCCAAATGAAGACATCATACGAAATTCTATACGGTCACAAGCCTTCTGTCAGTCATTTCCGCATTTTTGGCTGTCCTTGCACTCTTCTTTACCTGGAATCCAACCCAAAATTCAATGCCAAAGCCGATGATTGTTAGTTTGTGGGCTATGCTGCACACACAGCGTATGGGGTCTACAATAAGAAGAGAAAACAAATCGTATAATTCTTCGACGTGCGCTGGTTGGAGGAGAACGAGACGGACGCTAGAGTGGGTCTAGATTGGCTGTTTGATTACATATCTTTATTCAAATCCTTTAATATGTTTTCAAATGATTTACCTGGTTCCACTTCTGGTTCGAAGACTATGATTGAAGATGAAGACGATGAAGTTGTTTACAAACCACCTGTGGTGTGCTCTACGACTCCTACAGTGGATGCATCTGTTCCAATTACTTGTTCAGAATCTCCGAGTCAACAAAATAATCTAGATGCTGATGCCAATCCTCTTACTCCCAATGAAAGAGATTTTATGTCCAGAGATGCTTCTCCTGCAACTCAAACTTTTATGGAACTTCTCTTTCCCGAACCAATTGCTAATGAGTTCGTGGCAAACGCTTCTGATGAGTTAGGGTCGTCTGAAGTGGACCATTCAGAAGATGACGGATTTGTCAATATTCACAACCTTCCCGCGTCACTCAATAACATTAGGTAGGAGCTTCCTTCTAGAATTCAACGCGATCACCCGATCGAAAACGTCATTGGTCAGCTGGGCGATGGTGTTCGAACGCGAAGTCAGAGTGGAGATGTCAATACATGTCTCTACTCTTGATTTATTTCTCAAATAGAGCCAAAGAATGTTGAAACGACTTTGAATGAGCCCAACTGGGTGGATGTTAGGCATGATGAATTGAATCAATTTGAAAAACTTGGGGTTTGGAAGTTGGTTGAATTACCTAAGGGAAAGAAGTCCCTTGATAAGCGTTGGGTTTATCGCAACAAGAAAGATGATTCCGGGGTCATTGTGCGGAATAAGGCCCGATTGGTAGTCCATGGATTTAGATCAATCGAGGTTCTAGACTACACTGAAGTTTATGATCTGGTGGTTTGCTTGGAGGCTATTCGTATTTTCCTCGAATATGCCTCCTACATGAACTTCATGGTTTACCAGATGGATGTCAAGACTGCCTTCTTGTACAACGCGGTGAAGGAAGAAATATATATTGATCAACCTCCTGGGTTTGTTAACTCGAATTTTACCAATCACGTCTACAAGTTGGACAAGGATTTGTATGGGCTACATCAAGCTCCTTGAGCGTGGTATGAAACTCTTATAAAGCACTTGCTCGAGCGTGGTATGCAACTCTTACGAAGCACTTGCTCGAGCGTGGCTATTCACGGGGCACAATCGATCAAATCCTTTTCATCAAGCATGTTAGTGTTGATCAAATTCTGGTTCATATCTACGTTGATGACAGTATTTTCGGGTCCACAAGTCCTCAGCTATGCAAGGAGGTTGAAATCGTAATGAAGAAGAGGTTCGAGATGAGTTCGCTGGGAGAGATGACCATGTTTTTGGGGCTTTAGGTCCAACAAAAGTCAACCAGTATCCTGCTACATCAAGCCAAGTATGTTGAAGATATGTTGGAGAATTTTGGGTTTCGAGACGCAAAACCTGCACTGACGCCAATGGCCGAGAGACCCCTGTTGACTCCAGATATTGACGACGAATCCGTAGATCATATTGACTACAGATCGATGATCGGATCGTTGATGTATCTAACTGCAAGCAGGCCATATATTATGTTTGCAATTTTTCAATGCGCATGATATCAGGCTAATACTAAACTTTCACATCTTATTGCTGTCAAAAGAATTTTTCGGTATCTCAAAGGCAGCCCAAATGAACCATGCGTGATTGAAATACATAGAAATTATAAATTAGGTTTAAAGAATTTTCTTTCTTTCTTCCTCGGCGTGATTGAAATACATCCGACCTGGACTGCCACATATGCAATTCAATCTCTATGCATCCTCTATATGTGCAATTCATTCTGTCTGTTAGCCATATGCTATCTCCTTTGAGTGATCGAAAGATTCGACCTGGTAGACAACATATGCACCATTCTACTTCTCAATCCCTCTAAATATAGTTAGTCATATGTTTCACCCTCTACATGATTGGAAGAGATCCGACCTGGGTGTATAACATATGCATTCTAAGTCTGTCTTCTCCCATAATAATTGTCTGCTCATCTAAAGTAAGGAGTATTTTGGAAGTCTCTGATTATTGGGGTATATAAGGAAGCGGGAAACATGTTCTAGTACATCTAAAATTGAACAATTAATAGGCTGTCTGTAAATCTCGCTACTCAATTTAGGTGGAAAACAATATTCTTGGTCGTCGTCAGATGAATGGTCGTTAGGAATTTTATCTAGGAACATAAGGTCTCAATGTCTTGTCACTTGTAGTAGGTCCTAATTTTGTCACAATCTTTCGTGCTTAAGTGGACCACAATACCGGCGATTGAACAGATCTATTCATGAAAAGGAGATGTACTGATACGACTTCAAGGATTCCTCTATTTCCAGTTGTCACTCCAACTCCAGTGTTGTCTGAAAGTGATCTTGAATTGACACATGATTCCCAGCCTCCGTTGAAAAGAAGGCGAGCAACCCCGGGGTCGGGAATGCTTATTAGATACCAAGTCCAGCCAACGTAGCCAACTGATGGGTTTTGAGCATTCTAACACTCCTATGGTGTACATGCAACCCTATAAACCTTGGATCTATGTTTTCTCTATTATACATGAAAATTATAACTTTCCAAGGATTTAATCCTAACTAGCATACTATGAGGCAACTATACTACAAAGACTAGTTAGATGACATACCTTTTGGTGTAGCTTGATGTCTTGAAGCTTTAAGAGCTTAACCCCAATAATGTGGAAGCCTCAAGTCGAATCACAAATCACCAAAAACACCTTGGATGACTTTGATAATAAGGATACTTTGGTTCTCTCTAGTGAAATCGGCTAGCCTTCTTGGTGTACCCACACTAGTGCCAATTTCACCAACCAAGGACATCTTTATATAGTTTCGAGACTAGGGTTAAACCCATGACCTTTCATTTCATATGATCCATGGGTTAAACACTCCATGGACTATCCATGAAAGCTTAACCCACCCTAAATGAACTTGGCCCATCACACACATATATCTAAGAGTCCATATTTAATTAGTTCATTTTGATCACTTAATTAATTATAAATTAATTCTTGATCAATACTAATTAAATAATATGATTATATATTAATATATTAGAACTTATAATATATTAATATAAATCATAAATATACTATTCTCAAAAGACTATCCATATAAATTGTGTCGGTGAAGTGCTACCCAAATGAACCATGCCGGGTCGGGTCAAGTACATACCAAATATAGGTATAGACTTAGACATTAATCCAACAGTCTCCCACTTGGATAAGTCTAAAACTATTATTGAGTATGTCTTCAAAACCTAACTGGCAATCGTAGCTCTTAAATCTGTTGTCGAACTCTGATCTTTGTCAATGACTTGTCCATTAGATAAGGGATCATATATTCCTCCATTCTAGATATCATATGGACTGAGACATGGATTATAATCATTCTCTCTGTCCATTTGTTGTTTCCCGATTTCTGATTCATGACGACTGACTGATTGAACAAATCAAATCAGTCCTGGCTTGGCCAAGCACTCACATGTGTCATCATTAAATCATCGAGGGGCCCATAGATACCGCTTTTGTCCCGAAGGTAAATGGAATGGATAAACTTCGACTCATATGGCTTGTTCTGCTACTTGTTGAATCATACACAAAGGCACATTTTATAACATCGAGTTACCAATGCGTTTTCGTGCAATCAATGTACTATCAACTCATAGTAACAAATCATATCTCTAGGTTTGAAGAATATAAGATATTATCGTCTCATGATCACTCATGATAAAATCCATGAAGTGATTCAAATGAGCGCGGGTTAAATCCAATACCCAGAACTTATGAGCACTCATGAGTGTTGTAGCACAACTTTTTCCACCAACTTGGACCTCTACAAGCCAACCCATGACAATCTTGATTCATATCTACTTCCAACATATGACCGAATGTGGATGGATTGAATAACTTAGTCATTCCGGAAGAATAACCTAGTTATTATGGAAGTCAAAACATGCAAAGTGAAACACAAGAATAAATGAATCTAATATGGTATCAAAACCTATGAATATAAATAAAACACTTTCTATTTATCACCATACTGATTACTCATTATTCATTGTTTCGATTTTATCAACTTAATACTTGAATTAAAACACTAGGTGTCCCATGCTCCAAGCATGTACACTATGTTTTCCTAAACAATAGTTTTGCCATACACCAAGTATGCACTATATGTTTGTCTATGATCGTTACTTTTGTGAAATAAACCAATTAAGCAAACTTTCAATGATTCTAATTTCACAATCCCAAATCGAAATCTATTAGATTTTAAACTTAACTGTACTACCCTCTTGTAAAGAATGTGTACAAAGTCACAAAGACTTGTCAACAACCATTACAGGGTATTCCAATGAAGACCTACTCCATGGACACAAAGCCTTATGTTCAAAGTATGCATTGCTTTGAACATGCTTCTTGCACTAAGTTTTTTCTAATCTTACACAGATTGCTTCCATCTATGGAGACAACTCTATATTCCCATTTTGACTGCCACTTCTAAACAAGAGTTGCCTCTTTTCAGACTATGTCAATATGGTCCTTCCAATATTAACAATATACTTCCAACTATCCTTGAGCAACCAATCTTCGGTAAACCTTAGATTGTCCTCGACAATTGCTTAATCACTTTAGTCATATCTAATTCTAGACATTTTCCTCCTTAATGCCCCAAGGCATTTGGAAAATTTAGAAAGAATAAATATTATAGCACATGTAATCGATCTTGTACCCAAAGTAAATGGGACACGATTCATGATGTTTCACATAAAGACATGGTTCTAGACCAGTCTTTTGCCATAATAATTTTTGTTTGCCATATTCTCAAAATTTGACTATGAAAAGGGATGCCGTAATCATAATCGAATTTTGAGAACGCAATATATAGAATTTCCTTAAGTTGAACCAATCCAACATGAAATTCATATATATATATATATATATATATATATATATATATATATATATATATTCTTGACTAAAGATGATTAAAATCTCAATCTAAGCTTAAAATCTCACTTTAAACCTTTTAGAATTGAAATGAAGTATAATTTCCTCTCCCTTAATTATAGCAAAACAACTTTTTCAACCCCTGCAACCTTACGAATTGAAACTTTTGTTTTCTATAATTAACATTGCTAACTTGCAATACTTACCATAATTATCATGCTCCCACTAACATGATGATTATTAGCATAACACTTATGCTCCCACTAGCTTTGACATGTATCCAGAAAACAACTGGACCTCTAGAAGTCAATACTTTATTAACATTCTTACCAAAGTTCAGATTTCTGGTACTAGATTGCTTTGATCAGACTTTATCAAAATCATAAACCTTATCTTAGATAGATCACAGGTGTGTCTAAATAATTTCAGAACTATGAAAAGGGATGCCGTAATCATAGTCTCAATTGTTTAGATCTTTGCCATTTCTCATAAGTCCATGTTAGTGTGCCGGTTAACCACGCACGCTCCACTAACGACTTTGAGAACTGCAAATATCACAATTTCTATCTAATTAAAATCTACTTAGTGAAAGAATTTCCTCACCATCATTTTCATGAATCTAAGAGAAACCTTATGACCCTTAGATTTTATGGTGTATGTGTTCTTATCCACGTGAATTTGTCAAACCATAATCACAAGACTAGGTTAGTGACAAATCCTAACTCATATGGATTTTCCAAGTAGCTATGCAAGCAATTGAGAACATGTAGACCTCAAATGTACAGCCAACTTAACTGGAATGGGCACATAAATGTCAACATGATAGGTTATAAACCTCTAGTTGTGTGCTAGTGATGAAATACATGTTTTTATTCTTGATTACTTCTTGAAACCGTTTTAGGATCTTTTAAACTCCCACTGTCTCCTTGACCAGAAGACTTTCTTGCTAAATATTCAAGAGATAGTGTGGATTCTACTGAAGACAGACACTTAACACAATTGGCCTTAGTTGATCTTTGTTTTATCCAAAACATCACAAATTACCAATTTCAAATGTACAAGAGTAGCTATGCAAGCAATTGAGAACATGTAGACCTCAAATGTACAGCCAACTTAACTGGAATGGGCACATAAATGTCAACATGATAGATTATAAACCTCTAGTTGTGTGCTAGTGATGAAATACATGTTTTTATTCTTGATTACTTCTTGAAACCGTTTTAGGATCTTTTAAACTCCCACTGTCTCCTTGACCAGAAGACTTTCTTGCCAAATATTCAAGAGATAGTGTGGATTCTACTCAAGACAGACACTTAACACAATTGGCCTTAGTTGATCTTTGTTTTATCCAAAACATCACAAATTACCAATTTCAAATGTACAAGAGTAGAAAACTTTTACTCTTACATTTGACAAGTGTTTTTAAACATCTTTTAAGACATGTCACTCAAGTTACAATCTTAGAGTATAACTCTAAGAATTGTTTTTGGAACGATTTATGAATCATCTTCTTGATTTAACCACTACAACAATTCATAACTCCTCTTCTTAACTATCATAATGCACTTAGACGATGAATTGTGATAAGGACTTAAAATCATTAAGATGATCTTAAAACATGATACTAAAGTACTCTCCCATCTTTTCAGATTTGTGAAACTTTTATCCTTCTGCCTAATTTGATTCTTCTTATTCGTTCTGTCATACATTGAAAATTTTCCAATGTTTCAGAATCATAGTTAAGCTTGTAAATATAATCATATTTACTAAACCTTAGTAAATCATGATGAATAGTCTTATCCATCTTTTGTGGTGGAATTTGACAAGTGCAAAAGAAAGTGTACTTGATCCCTTAGTCCTTCTCTTGAGTCACATATACATGTGAACAAGGAACTAGTCTTAATTTTTCCAAAGCCGAAAGTTCTCATTCATCATACAACTTGCATGATTCCAAGTTTCTATCCAACTGAAACTTGGGTGATGAGAATCTTTCCTTGTTTGGTAAATTTAGACACTACCATAAATGAAAGAATCAAATTCATATTTCCACTCTTGCTCTTAATGGAATCTTATAAGCAACAAAGATTTTCACAAATGCCATTGTAAGGATATTTTAAAATAAATAAAATCAAAAATTTTCCTTTTATTTTAAAAACTTTGCGGAAAAAACAATCCTTACAGCGCAAAAGCACATGAAAACTTTGTTGTTATCTATTCCTAAGCAATATATCATAACTCCTAAGAAGTAGCTCAAGAATCCGATCTTCAAACTATGCGATAGAAATCCATCTACACGATCAGATTCAACATATTCTTTCTGTAAGTTTCTTCTCTTTTCTTTGATTCTTCAAACATCAACATGTGAGCCAATCACATCATGTAATAAGAATCTCCAAGTAGGAACTTAATAGAGTTAGACAATGGATTTTACCTGAAGTAGAGTCAAACTTATCGACTTTAACATCCTTAGGTAAATTTGGCAGCTTCGCAACCATGCCCCTTCCTTTGGCAATGGACCCTTGATAATGGGACTATCTAAGACTTCGAATCTCTCTTTACCATTTGGTGAACCGAGTTGACTATGGTCGATCGCTTTCCATTGGGAAGAGAATGCTTTTTCTGGATTTCCAGTGTCACCATTTTCATTGTCCATAAAGTTTTGGGAAGTAGATCTTCTAATCAAATTTGCTTTACTAGCCTTCCAAATCATTGCTGATTCAGCAGCACCAAGCAAATAGGTATTATCATTAAGGGTCTTGTCATAGTCTGTTTCATAGGTGTCCCAAAGGAACTCACTATGTGACATAGAAAGTGATTGAACCACCAACTTTCTCAAGACTTTGACACCCAACTCTCCCAGCTTGTCATTATGTGACTTCATCTCCAAGATGTGATCACACATAGACCTTGCTTGCCAATAGGGCTTGAGTGACCTTGAACTTGTGGGTTAGGGAGAATAATTGGAGTAGGTGGAGGAAGTGAAGTTCCAAGAGATTTGGGAAGATCATAGATGTCTGGACTAGACATCTTTTGGGAGATATTCAAGATAGTTGACCTAAGGTCCTTAATATAACACCCAATATGAAATATTAAGGCTAGGACCCAACACAATATTTTGTAACTTGGAAGAGGGATGCCTTAATCCAAGCTATAGAATATTTGAAGGTATGTGAATGATGATTTACCAATTTCCACCATGAAAAACGAAATAAATTATTAGGTTTTTAATTGGATTTGAAACTCCTAGATCTTTTGAGATTCATTGAACTTTTCAAAGGTCTGTTTCCATCTTGAGTGTGCCCTTCAGGTTTTGTGACTAGGATGCCAAGGATCACAAAACAAGGTGTGAAGTAACCATGCAAATTACTTGGTACCCTTAAGTGTTTAACCCTCAATCGATGTGCCGGTTAACCCACACGCTCCATCGATACTATGATAAACATTAAGTTACCATTTGCCTACCTTGTTAAATACGAGTTAGTGTGACAGTTAACCACACACACTCCAATAAACCGACGTAAACAAAGTGCAAAGTGTAATTTCATGGATTAGCACCTTATTAACATTTTCCTAAGTAACTAAGATTGGGTATTTATAAAAGGTTTAGTTACTTAGTATTTATCATTAATACTTTTAATGAAGGGAGAATTTATAGTCTTTGTCCTACCCGTTCGACTAACGACCCTCCACCAGTCAAGGAAGTGGTGGGTGAGAGTGGACACCCATTAAATTGCCATTTTATAGGCAGTAACCTTATACCCCCTTACAGACCGGCTTCGTGAATGAGGCGTACTAGCGGTAAGACAACTTGATCTTATACATACATACATATATATATATATATATATATATATATATATATTGTGACAACCCGAAATTTCTATTATGTACAACATTTCAATTCAATAGAAGTCAGTACTGTTGCTGCTAATTTTGAAGCTTTTTGGAATAAGTTTGAGTATTTTAGGATTTGCACTTTAGGAGATATCAGGAGAGAGGATGCTCTAGGGTTTATTGCGCAACAATAATACCCCAAAGATCCAAGATTTTGGAGTTTACGGCCTAAAAAAGGTGTTTACGGTCATAAACCCTAAATTGGGGGTATATAAGTGACACTTAGTCGTTATTTACCACTTTTTCACTTTTCAAGATCCAAAACCCAATTCTCTCTCAAGTATCTTCGACTTTTCTTCTTAATCTTCAACATTGTAAATGTTTCTAACCATTTGAAGTTGAGATATTACTTAATCTAGTGTTTTAACACACTTCCATCTGTGAAATCATTCCAAAAGGTTAGATCTTCAAGTTTCACCAAGAACACCAAGAACACACACTAGGGTTCTCGGACTTTTAGCACCTTTTCAAGCCTCTATCCTTTAAGTAATTCTATCCTAGAGTATCTTAAGGCTTGTTACACTTCCATATATCAAGAAATCATCCAAGAAATCATCCAAGAAACACCAAGATGTTCTTGAGCCGTAAACTCTAAAAAGGGTGCCAAAGTGTGCCCTAGTCCCTCCTAAGCCTTGGAAACGTGCATCGATCCCTTCCTTGATGAGTTAAGGGCTTGAAGACATCAAAAGACCATAAACCATATGCGTTTACGGTCGTAAACCCAAAGGAAAATGGTCTAAGGACCGTAAACTCCATTTAGGAGTGAAATGGTGCCCTAATCACTTCCATAGGCTTATACTTCAAGTAGAAATGCTTCTAAGGACTTGTAGAGCTTCAAAACAACACATGGTCAAAGAATCATGAGTTTACAACCGTAAACTCAATGGGTTATGGTCATAAAATCGTAAACTCAAATAAGAGGTGTTTAACATGTCCTAGGATGTCTTAACCTTGTTGATTAGTTGTTTAAAGACTAATTAGGTACATGTATGTGATATTATATGTTAACTAGGATCCTTGTGTGTGTGCAAGTCTTCACTTGACACCTAGCAATCCTATATCGTCAGTTCATCCAAAACCACTCACTACAGGTGAGTTCATACCCCTTATTTAACCTTTTAAATGTTTTTAAATACTTTTATGGGGCGGGGGGGGGGGGGGGGGGGGGGAATACAAGTTGAACAATTATAGTTATTATATCAATCATGTGATTAATAAGTACCAAACAAGTGGTTTTCTTACTTTTCAAACTGTGTTATCAAACTGTTTTGCTTCAAACTATTTTACATACTCTTTTGCTTGTCAAATACTTTTACTTAAACTCTTTTACACTTTTATATTGTCAAATGCATGCCTATATATGTATAGTTATATAAGTAATGTTTAAAGGACTTAGAACGACTAGCTCGCCTTATTTCCTTTTCCTCGTTGGGATGTGGCCTTAGGGTATCAGTTATTCGTCCGAATGTCGTCTAAATATCAGTTATATATCATGTATACCTATATAGACATAAAAGTTCCTAATTTCATTCAGTTCATTACCTTTGGGTATCAAAGGCATACATACATGTTTATACATTCAAATCATATTACTAGTAAGCTACTATAGGTGTAGCTTAGGGAGTTACTAATGTTAGAACAATGAATCATACAATGAGCCAGTTCATACATGAGTCAATGCTTGATAAATAGGAAGAGAACACACATTACAACTAGTACACATAGTACATTAAAATACTTGCTAGACAGGAAGAGAACACACAACACAACTAGCACGCACAATACATTACAATACATGCTAGACAGAGGGAGAACATACATTACAGCTAGCACATTCATTACATATAAAGTTTTGCAGTTATGTGAGCCACGTTCCGAGGCATGGCACTACCTTCCATGGTCGTTCATGTATCCAGAATCTCCTTAATTGGGGAGCGTATGAGTTTGCGTATAGCTATACTGGATTGACTATCCTACACCTCGTTGCTAGATACAATAAGACTTACAAGTTCTATGGGGGCCAAATGTCATTTTTCTCCAACATCTTACATTCTCGCGTACTATAGTCGGTAGCAGGATACAGGCCAATCACATGGTACGTTAAATTATAATTAATTTAAGGTAGTTAGTACAGTAGTGGTTACCCATTACAATACTACAGTACTATTTCATTTTCCCATTGCATTCACCTTGTGAGTTTCGCACAATATACAAAAATGCAAAAACTATATATTTGATAAATGATAGTAAGATTTGGGAAAATACACACTCTTACAAGAGACACACACATATACTAGATGCCTTGGTAGAAGGCTACTTTTAGTAGGAAACATAGGGTTTTCTACGAGGTTCAAAACTTTTACATACTTATACTTCACATACTTACAAATACATTCTTACAAATACAGACACTAAAATACTTATGAGCTCACCAGCTTTAAAGCTGATAAATTCTTTCAAAATAACTTGTATTCTCAGGTCACCAGTAGACAGGTACCCGTGCCAGGTTTTTGAGAAGATGGAGCTCGTTCAAGACTCATCTTTTATTTTGATATGTATTTTTGGTGTCTATATAACTTGATAGAACACACTTGTATGAAATTATATTATTAATGCAATGGATGATGTTGTTGCTTGTTTACTACTTTGCATTGTTGTGATACTGAACATGACCTCCTCCACCCCAGAACGTTTCTGCCGTTCCGGTTTTGGGGTGTGACAGATTGGTATCAGAGCATTGTTTATAGTAAATTGAGTATATCAACCCATAAAAGATATACAGACTATAAATACAATGGGATTAAAATACTCTGACCAAGAGTTTATACTTTAAATAATAAAATATTTAATTAAGTATGCGTGCCTACATTCATACTAAAATCAGTGTCACTAGGATAGTACAAAAGTATTATGATTGTTGGGCAGCACAAGTAGACTTAGAGACATATAGTCAAAACTGGGAAGATATAGCCTGATCAACTATATTAGCCAGGGGTTGACTAGCATGTGCCTAAGTGTGGTGGTGAAGTTGCAACAAGTCTAAAAGCTTACCCACAATACCACAACGAAAACAATAAAACCTAAACCTAAAATACTATAGGAGTATTTTGTGTTACTATAAGCTACTTATGTGCTAGATTCTTATACCTCTCTTCTCGCGTAGATATAATGGTTGGATTCCATCTTCCCGAAGACCTGTACTACCCCAACCACGACAATGCAGGATGGCTGGAAGAAGAACCAGAAGATGATCACCCAATCCCTTTGGATGATCATGAAGCTGAAGGCTTTTTTGATGGTTCTGACTCAAAGCCAGAAGTCAACAACCTACCCCTAGCTGTTCAAAACCCAAACCCTCATCCAACATTTCAAGGACCCACACCCCTATAGGCCATAAACTTGAATAGATGGAGTCAGGAACAAGGTCAACCCATTCCCTACAACGGAGACAAACCTTCTACAACCTCACTGAGGGAGGTTCCGCTGATAGAGTCCTACCCATCATAGTTCGTAGGATTTCTCAAAACACAGAGCAGGGTCGAGCAACTATCAACCGAGTCATGGAGATTGATGCCAACTCAGGCGTTAACACAGTCCGGATTCGCCAGCTAGATTCTGCTCATGAAAGGACTCTGGTCCGCAATGCAGCTCTTTAGATGGAACTCACTAAAACCCAAGTTGAAGTCAGGGAACTTCGAGCTCAGCAAGCAAGATCTAATAGGCGCGTGAGGGACATAGAACTTCTTCTGTCGGGTTCAAGAACTCACTCTGGTAGTTCTTGTCGCCGATAGATTCTCATCAACTTTCTTTTGGATATAACTTAGTGGGTGTAAAAACTCTAGACTAATTTCCTATCCTTGTAAATCTTAGACCTGTTAAGGTCTTGATTGGGTCGTATTTATGTCGAAAATTTCCTATCTTGGTTGATGTAAGACCTACTTCTAGGTCATTTTTCCTGAACTCGTTACATCTGTAATTCCAGTATTATTGACAGATATCTAAATCTCATGGAAATTATGTCCAAATGATTTCATTTACAATTAATTGTGTTATTCATTTGTACTGTTGGACTACGGCGAGTTAGTCCATTAGTCATTCTCATCAATTCTTCTATCAAATTCTTATCAATGTCTTCATATTCATAAACTTGTAGTTCAAAGATGCCTCCACATAAATCACCAAGACACAATCCTCCCGCACCAACACCACCTACTCCTCAGTTCGACGCGGCAGCCCTAAATGCTGCAGTAGCTGCAGCTGTGGCTACAACCATGGCTCAATATCATTCATCGGGTTCTACTGGAGGAGGAACCCCTATCCTATTTACTCATGGTGAAATCCCTGTGTGCTTGAAAGAGTGCTCCTACAAGGACTTCACCAACTGCAAGCCATTATCCTTCAAAGGGACCGGCGGGGTGATTTCTGTTTCGCAATGGTTCGAGAAAACCGATTCAGTTTTCAAAATCTGCTCCTGTCCAGAGGGGAGAAAGGTCAAGTTCGCCGCTTGTACCTTTGAAGGAAAAGCCCTGACATGCTGGATTATCCATTTCATGACACTATCTCTCGTAGTGGCTAATGCTATGGGCTGGGGGACTCTGAGAGATTTAATGATTGAAGAGTACTGCCCGAGGGGCGAGATCCAAAAGCTGGAGGAGAAACTATGGAGCCTAACCATGAAGGGCTCTAACATAGTATCTTATACCGCCAGATACTGTGAGCTAGTGGCCCTATGTCCCAACATGGTTCATACCGAGGGAAAGAAGATGTAACGTCCCAAAAATACGAGCCAAAAATTTCATTTTTAAAACATATACTTAGTAAACATTAGAAATAAAACGTTCACCGATCATATCATTTCATAAAAGTTATCGCATGTCTTGAAAAACATTTTATAAAACATAATAATGTCAGAGTACAAATTCCTAGGAGGATCTCATAGTGCGGAATACAAGGCATGCGTGTGATGGGCCGCTACCGCACCAGCTCCTTCCCCTTCAAAGAAGAGGTACCTGAAACCAAAACTGAAAACTGTAAGCACGAAGCTTAGTAAGTTCCCCCAAACATACCACATACCATACAATCACATAACATACATATATTGTCAGGCATATCTGGGTGCCCGACCTACCCCTTCGGTCCTCTTGAACGGATACTATCTAGTATATCTGGGAGCTGGCCTCCCCTTCGGTCCTCTCGACCGGATACTGACCAGTATATCTAGGAGCTTGCCTCCCTTCGGTCCTCGCAACCGGATACTGACTAGCATTTCTGGGTGTAGGTCTCCCCTTCGGTCCTCTCGACCGGGTACTAGGGACTATTTCACCCCATACTACTACCACCACATAACACATATATCACGTAATCTATCTAGCATGGTTGGGCATGACCACCCCTTCGGCCCTGTCGACCGATAATCTGGGGGATTATCTCCCCCCTACTATCACTAGCACATAACATCATATCATACCAGCACAAAAACATATCACAGGTAGTAGCAATCCTAGATGAATATCACAGAGACAATCATCTATCATACAACTCCTACTGGTGGGCCGGCATTGTGGCCGTAGACCCACCGCTACTGGAAGGTAACTCACCTCAAAGTAGCTGCTGATCTGCGTGGGAACTGACTGTCTTCTGCTGCTGCTGCTGCTCCAAAAATCCTCCAGCTATAATCCCCACAAAACTCTCAGTCAAATACTACTAATCGACCTCAGGGTAAAATGACCATTTACCCCTAACCAAGCCAAGAGTCAAAGGCAAAGTCAACTTCCAGTTGACCCGACTCGTCGAGTTGGCCTGCCAACTCGACGAGTCCCTATCCCTTTGTCTGACCATAATCCTGTCTCTACTCGTCGAGTTAGGCATTGACTCAACGAGTTTTCCTTCTAAACCAAAGTCCAATAGTCCTTCATCCTACTCGCCGAGTTGTATGAACAGCTCGTCGAGTTCATCTTCATCCGAAGAACACTCCATGCTGAGACTCCCCGAGTTGTATGAACAACTCGCCGAGTCTGTTCTTGAGGCAAGAAGATTGCCTTGGAGTCGCCGAGTCAGGGCATTGACTCGCCGAGTTCCTTCATGGGTGAGTTTGGCTTCCGACTCATTGAGTCACACCCCATGACTCACTACTCCACTCCGCAAACACGAAAAAGGGGGAAAACTCGAGGACTCGCGACTCGACTCGCCGAGTCCGATGAACGACTCGCCGAGTCTTTCACATGCAAATACTATATACTCGATTTTGCTCGAATCCAACTCATGCCATACATAGATCTGGGTTTCTAGGGCTTGATTAACACGTAAATTTTCCAACTTTACGTGTAAATAAACACCTATGAAGGTTTTAGGGCTCAAAATGCACTACTCTAGGGTTTTCATGCAATATGGGTCCATAAAGGCAGTAGATACGAACTCCTGGAGCTCAATTACGCCTAGATCTAAGGGTTAATCAACTTATTACAAACCCTAATTCATAATCAAGCTTGGAAATGGCTCAAGAAGGTTTTTAATGGAGCTATAAAGGACTATAAGCATGAAAACAGAGGGAAACTGAGTTATACCTCAAGGAAATCACTGAAATAACACCAAGATGTCTGGCCTCCTTCTTCTCTTCTTGATCTACTCTCCTTTCCTCTCAAAATCGTCAAGAAAACACACCAAAGCACTTCAATATCACAAGGAACAAGGGTTGGACGATATAGGGAGCTCTGAGGGTGAAGGGGGCGAGCTTGGGGGCGCATAAGATGACTTAAATAGGGTGCAAACCCTTGAAATTTAGGGTTTCAACAGACAGCAGGGCCTCGCCGAGTCCAGAATATGGACTCGCCGAGTCGCCAACTTAAACGTGTTCCAAATCCCGTCTCTACTCTGCGAGTCGGGCCTACAACTCGCCGAGTCCAAGGCTGAAAATGCAAAACACTTAGATAAATTTTACATACCAGGAACCAGGTGATACAAATCTCCCCCACTTATTTTAGACTTCGTCCTCGAAGTCTGCTGCTCGATCCTGAAACAGCTCGGGGTAATGCTCCATCATTTCTTCCACCGGCTCCCAAGTCCATTCCGAACCCTTTCGGTGCTGCCATTGCACCTTCACTAATTCCACCCTCTTGTTCATCGCATCCTTCGGCTTCCGATCAAGGATTGCAAATGGGCGCTCAATGTAATTCAGGCTGTCATCAACCTGTATATCCTCTAGCGGCACCACCGCTGAATCATCCACTAGGCACTTCCACAGCTGGGAGACATGGAAGGTGTTGTGGATCTGACTAAGCTCGGTTGGCAGATCCAACCTATATGCCACCTTGCCCACCCGGGCTACAACCCTGAACGAACCAATGTATCTCGGGCCCAACTTGCCTCGCTTCCTGAATCGAATGACGCCTTTCCAAGGCGACACTTTCAGAGAACCATATCCCCGACCTGGAACTCCAGGTTTGATCGACGCTTGTCGGCGTAACTTTTCTGTCGACTCTGCGCAGTCTGAAGCCTGCTTCGAACTTGCTGGATTCTCTCAGTCGTCTTGAGCACCACCTCGGTACTCCCCATGACCCTCTGGCTAACTTCACCCCAACATATCGGGGTCCTGCACCTCCGTCCGTACAACATCTCGAATGGGGGACGGTCAATACTCGTATGGTAGCTCTTGTTGTACGAGAACTCAGCCAAGGGAGGATAGGTATCCGAACTACCACCGAAGTCTAGCACACATGCTCGCAACATATCCTCCAATGTCTGGATGGTCCGCTCGCTCTGACCATCCGTTTGCGGGTGAAAGGCGGTGCTAAAATGCAGACGAGTGCTCAACTCATCATGAAACTTCTTCCAAAACCTGGAAGTGAACCACACATCTCGATCTGATATCACTGACACTGGCACCCCGTGCCGTGCCACTATCTCCCTGATATAGAAATCGGCCAACTTTTCGGCCGAGATACTCTCCTGAATCGGAATAAAATGTGCGCTCTTGGTTAACCAATCCACGATAACCCAAATCGAATCTACTCCTCGCGCCGTCCGGGGAATCTTTGTGATAAAATCCATCGTAATATCCTCCCATTTACACAATGGGATATCCAACGACTGCATCTTGCCGTGCGGTCTCTGATGCTCGGCCTTGACCTTCCTGCAGGTCAAAGACCGCTTGACGTACCACGCCACATCCCACTTCATGCAGGGCCACCAATAGTCTAGACAAAGATCCCGATACATCTTCATCGCCCCTGGATGAATAGAGAATCGGGATTTGTGTGCCTCCTCCATCAAGATCTGGCGCACGCCTCCGTGATACGACACCCACACCCTACAGTGTAGTGTCAATAACCCTTGGCTATCATAATCGAAGGAGGTTACTTGACCCAATATTCGCTCACTCTTCCGATGTTCCTCCTTCATAGCCTCCTGCTGAGCTTCCCGAATCTGCTCTAACAGTGGAGCCACCACTGTCATCCTCATACACACATCCATGATCGGTGTCGCCTTACGGCTAAGCGCATTGGCCACCACGTTGGCCTTCCCCGGGTGATAAAGGATCTCGCAATCATAATCCTTCACTACGTCCAACCACCGACGCTGCCTCATGTTCAGATTCGGCTGATCCATGAGGTACCTCAAACTCTTGTGGTCCGTGTAAATGGTACATCGAACCCCATAGAGGTAATGCCGCCAAATCTTGAGGGCGAAGACCACCGCCCCCAACTCTAAATCATGCGTTAGGTAGTTCGCCTGGTGAGGCTTCAGCTGCCTCGAGGCATAAGCAATGACATGTCCCCTCTGCACCAATACTGCGCCTAAGCCCGAGATAGAGGCATCACAGTATACCACAAAATCCTCTACACCCTCAGGCAGGGCTAAGATTGGCGCCTCACACAATCTCTGCCTCATAATCTCAAATGCGGCCTGCTGCTCAGGCCCCCATCGAAAGACCACGACTTTCCTAGTCAACCGTGTTAGGGGTACGACTATCTTGGAGAAATCCTGAATGAATATCCGATAGTAGCCTGCCAATCCTAGGAAACTCCGAATCTCGGATGGAGACTTCGGAACCTACCACCTCATCAAGGCCTCCACCTTGGCCGGGTCTACTGAAATCCCGTTCTGGTTGACGAGGTGCCCAAGAAACTGCACCTCGCGCAACCAAAACTCACATTTGGAGAACTTGGCGTACAAGCTCTCCCTCCTCAAGGTCTCCAAAACCTCTCTCAAATGCTCCTCGTGCTCCTCCTGCATCTTGGAATAAACCAAGATGTCATCAATGAAAACTATCACAGACCGATCCAACATCGGTCTACACACGCGGTTCATGAGGTCCATGAACACGGCAGGAGCATTGGTGAGCCCAAACGGCATCACCACGAACTCATAATGGCCATAACACGTCCGAAACACGGTCTTCTGTACATCCTCCTCTCTGACCCTCATCTGATGATAACCTGAACGCAAATCAATCTTGGAGAACCAAGATGCTCCCTGCAACTGATAAGAGAGGTCATCAATCCTCGGGAGTGGGTAATGGTTCTTCACCGTTACCTTATCCAGCTCCCGGTAATCTATACACATCCGATGCAACCCGTTCTTCTTCTTCACAAACAAGATCAGGGCTCCCCAGGGTGAACTACTCGGTCGAATTATCCCTTGTCTAGCAGCTCCTGCAGCTGCGTAGACAACTCCTACATCTCGAGAGGAGCCAACCGATAGGGTGCCTTGGCTATCGGAGCCGCACCAGGAACTAGGTCGATCCTGAACTCTACCTAACGCTCCGGAGGTATTCCAGGAAGCTGCTCCGGGAACACATCAGTGTAGTCTCGCACCACTGGAACCTCGCTCACCGTCTCCTTACCCGTCTCCCGGGTATCCATAACATACGCGACATATCCCGCCCAACCCTGCTGAAGGTAGTGCCTAGCTCTCGCTGCTGAACATACTGCAGGTCCACGCTATGGCCTCTCGCCGTGGATCACCAACTCTCCCCCACTTGGGGTCCTGATCCGCACTAATTGCTGTGCGCAATCTATCAGCGCCCCATTAGGGCTCAACCAATCCATGCCTATAATCACCTTGTTCCCCCGCAAAGGGATGGGAATTAAAAACCACCAAATAGCACTCCTCAAATAACCTTAGGACATAATCCCTGAATACTGCTCATGCTCGCACCGATCGATCATCGGCAATTTCTACCTCTAAAGGGCAATCCAACATGCTCGAAGACTCAGTAAACCTCTTGCTAAGCGCAAGGGAAACAAATGATCGGGTGGCACCCAAGTCAAAAAACACCTGAATAGGAATAGCGTTCACATGGAACGATCCTAACGCATATACACAGAGCACATATCAATATCATAACATCATAAAAATAAGATAGAGGGAAAGAATCATACCCATCACTACATCGGGTGCGGCGCGAGCCTCCTCTGAAGTCAGCTGAAACGCCCGGCTACTCACCACTGGAGCCTCTGCCTTGCCCTGCCGGCCATCTGTAATCCGCAGGGTAGCTGGAGCTGGCGCCTTAACCGGTGCTGATGCTGTCAACTGGGGGCAATTGGCCTTCTTGTGGCCCCTCTGGTTGCAGTGGAAACACAGCAACTCCGATGTCTGAATCATAGGTGCAGGGGCGGTACAATCCCTGCTGAAGTGCCCCAACTTGCCGCACTTGTAGCAGCTTGACGATCCCAACTTGCACTCTCCCTCGTGCGTCTTTCCGCATTTCCTGTAGCGACCCCGCACCTGTTGGCCTTTCGGCCCCGCATCTGGTCCCTTGGGCTTCTTCCCCGAAGCCTCCATAACATGCCCCTCCTCCACCTTCCTCTTTCGGATGTGCTCCAGATCTATCTCCCTCTCCATTGCCCTGGCAATCATAGACTCCAGGGTAGGGCAAGCTGAAAAACTAACATGCTCCCGAATATCAGCTCGTAGCATGTCATGATAGCGGGTCCTCCTCCTATCCTCATCATTCGCGTACTGGGGCACCAACAACGCCCTCTCCCGGAACTTGGCGGTGATCTCCTCCACAGTCTCTGTCGTCTGTCTCATATCTAGGAACTCATTGGCCAGTTGATGAAGCTCGACAGCCGGCGCAAACTCTGCCCTGAACCTGGTCACGAAGTCCGACCAGGTCATAGCCTCGACAGTCGAGGCTCCCAATGAGTCACCAACGGACTCCCACCAATCCCTAGCTCGATCTCTCAAACATCCTGCTGCATATCTGACCTTCAACCCCTCAAGGCAGAAGCTAGTCAACTGTATGTCTGCATCCCATCGCCTGGCAGCTATGGGGTCCTTCGCCCCGTGAAAATCCGACGCACCACAGCCTCGGAAGACCTTGAAGGACAGTGTGCGAGATCCCGACTGGCTAGATGCCATGTCGCTCCTGAATGCCCTGAGGCGATCCTCCATCAACTCCAATATCCCTTCCTTGATCGACCCGAAGATAATGGGGGTCGACTCAAGGATGCCTATGGTGATCTCTGACGCGATGAACTCGTGTAGCCCCTCATCTACTGGCTCGGAACCTGATCCCGAACCCGATCCCTCTCCTGTACTGCCAACTGATGGCCTCGAGCGTAGTACCACCATTCTGAAATACATAAATAATAACCGTTAGCGATACTGATACCTCTGGAGGGATCACACCTACTACAAGTTCCCTGTTCTTATCTTGGCCTTGCTCGGTTCGGGTGCGGATTCTTTGCTTTCAGTAGTACGGGCCCATACTACCTTCCACATCTATCCGTACCTTCTCCAAGGATTGCCTTGACTCCACCAGGTCCCTTTCACTACCGCTGATCACTGCTAACTCATCCTAGGCTTGCCCCAGGAAAATCTCTAACTCCACCCTACCTGGTCCTCAACTGCTGAAGGCCTCCTTGCAATGCCAATTAGTCATTACCTGAATACCATCACATGTGGTGAGGCTCAGATAATCCTTCGAGTAACAGACTCGGCTCTACACGGTTAGAGTCAGACAAGAGCTGCGCAATAGGGCCAAATCCAGCACTCTAAGATTATTCAACCCTGATCACATGTGACGTGACGTATTCACCTAATGTCTAACTCCCATCACTCAGAGTCCCACGAAGCACAAAGCAAGCAACGTTCAGACAAAAGGGAACAATCTCAAGCAAATCCGTCCTCATAGAGAAAAGCCGGACTAGCATACAATGCTAAACTCATACTATCAGGCATAACCTAAACAGGCTATCCTACTGCTGTCTACTCAATTCTAGCATGCAGTTTTCATACACTGAAGCACATAAAGCAGGCACATAAGGCATCACTCCTAGATCCTTAGTCCTATTCTAGCATGCTGTTCTACTGAAACTGATAAACACAACATAAGCTTGTATGGGTACTTTGGGGAATACTTACTTGAGCTTGGCCAGTCTCGCACATCAGACACTTCGTTTCTTCTTACAACTCTTTACTTAGCTTTTTAGAAAATATTTTCTTCTTTAAAATCTTTTAATCCCTCGATTTGAGTTCAGACACCCCCAAAAGTGTGTCTGAATCCCTCAAACCAAGGCTCTGATACCAACTTGTAACGGCCCAAAAATACAAGCCAAAATTTTCATTTTTAAAACATATACTTAGTAAACATTAGAAATAAAACGTTCACCGATCATATCATTTTATAAAAGTTATCGCATGTCTTGAAAAACATTTTATAAAACATAATAATGTCAGAGTACAAATTCCTAGGAGGATCTCATAGTGCGGAATACAAGGCATGTGTGTGATGGGCCGTTACCACGCCAGCTCCTTCCCCTTCGAAGAAGAGGTACCTGAAACCAAAACTGAAAACTGTAAGCACGAAGCTTAGCGAGTTCCCCCAACATACCACATACCATAGAATCACATAACATACATATATTGTCAGGCATATCTGGGTGGCCGACTTACCCCTTCGGTCCTGTCGACCGGATACTATCTAGTATATCCGGGAGCTGGCCTCCCCTTCGGTCCTCTCGATCGGATACTGACCAGTATATCTGGGAGCTTGTGTCCCCTTCGCTCCTCTCGACCGGATACTGACTAGCATATCTGGGTGCAGGTCTCCCCTTCGGTCATCTCGACCGGGTACTGGGGACTATTTCACCCCATACTACTACCACATAACACATATATCACGTAATCTATCTAGCATGGCTGGGCATGACCACCCCTTCGGCCCTATCGACCGGTAATCTGGGGGACTATCTCTCCCCTACTGTCACTAGCACATAACATCATATCATACTAGCACAAAAACATATCACATGTAGTAGCAACCCTAGATGAATATCATAGAGACCATCATCTATCATACAACTCCTACTGGTGGGCCGGTATTATGGCCGTAGACCCACCGCTACTGGAAGGTAACTCACCTCAAAGTAGCTACTGATCTACGTGGGAACTGACTGTCTTCTGCTGCTGCTGCCCCGGAAATCCTCCGGCTATAATCCCCACAAAACACTCAGTTAAATACTGCTAATCGACCTTAGGGTAAAATGACCATTTACCCCTAACCAAGCCAAGAGTCAAAGTCAAAGTCAACTTCCAGTTGACCCAACTCGCCGAGCTGGCCTGCCAACTCGACGAGTCCCTATCCCTTAGTTTGACCATAATCCTGTCTCTACTCGTCGATTTACGCATTGACTCGACAAGTTTTCCTTCTAAACCAAAGTCCAATAGTTCTTCATCCTACTCATCGAGTTGTATGAACAACTCGTTGAGTTCATCTTCATCCGAAGAACACTCCATACTGGGACTCGCCAAGTTGTATGAACAACTCGCCGAGTCTGTTCTTGAGGCAAGAAGATTGCCTTGAACTCGCAGAGTTAGGGCATTGACTCGCCGAGTTCCTTCATGGGTGAGTCTGGCATCCGACTCACTGAGTCATACCCCATGACTCACTACTCCACTCCGCAAACACGAATAGGGGAAAACTCGGGGACTCGCGACTCGACTTGCCGAGTCCGATGAATGACTTGCCAAGTCTTTCACATGTAAATACTATATACGAAGGTTCGTGCCGAGTTTGTCGCCATAAACTACTAGAGTTTCGCCAGACGACAGATTAAGGTGAACAGCCTTTTCGTTACACATGATGTCGGCACGATGGAGACTCAACCAATCCATGCCAATAATGACATCGAAACTTTTAATTGAGACTGGCGAGTCTTGTTTGTCAAGAAAAGAAGGACATTCAGAACATTCCAGTAGTACGCGACTTTCCCGACATCTTTCCAGAAGAACTCCCAGGATTACCTCCACAATGTCAAGTCGAGTTCCGAATCGACTTAGTTCCAGGGGATACTCTCGTAGCCAAATTACCCTATCGTCTAGCACCTGCAGAGATGCAAGAACTGTCCTATCAAATTAACGAACTACTCAACAATGGCTTTATAAGACCAAGCTTCTCACTCTGGGGAGATCCAGTCTTGTTCGTCAAGAAGAAAGACGGATCGTTTCGTATGTGCATCGACTATAGGGAGCTCAATAAACTGACCGTCAAAAATCGTTATCCGTTACCTCGTATCGACGATTTATTTGACTAACTTCAAGGGGCGAACTTATTTTCAAAAATCGACTTGAGATCCGGATATCACCAACTACGAGTGCTAGGGGAGGATGTTCCGAAGATAGCCTTCTGAACTCGTTATGGGCACTACGAATTCGTAGTGATGCCTTTCGTATTAACAAACACGCCCGCTGTAGTCATTGACTTAATGAATAGGGTGTGTCTTCCTTACTTGGATCAGTTCGTCATCGTCTTCATCGATGATATACTTATCTACTCTCGTAGTAAGGAGGAGCATAGTCAACATCTGTGACAAGTCCTAAAAACATTACGTTCGGAGAAGCTCTATGTAGAGTTCTCGAAATGCGAATTTTGGATCCAAAGAGTCGAATTCTTAGGGTACGTGGTTAGCAAAGAGGGAATACACGTGGACCCTTCCAAAATCAAAGCCATTGAGAACTGGTCAGCACCGAGGACGCCTATAGAAATTCGTCAATTTCTAGGCCTCGCTGGCTACTATCGCAGGTTCATTCAGAACTTCTCCCGCATTGCGAAACCTCTTACAACACTGACCCAGAAGGGCGTGGCCTTTGACTGGGAAGAGAAGCAGGAAAGGGTGTTCTAAACGCTCAAACGATCCTTGTGCACCACACCCATACTATCCATCCCCGAAAGGTTAGAAGATTTCATTGTCTATTGCGATGCGTCAAATCAAGGGCTCGAATGTGTTCTGATTCAGCGAGGTAAGGTCATTGCCTATGCCTCAAGACAGCTGAAGACACATGAGGTCAACTACACGACCCGCAATCTTGAAATGGGAGCAGTTGTGTTTGCTCTGAAGATCTGGAGACACTACCTGTATGGTACGAAAAGCACTCTCTTTACAGACCACAAAAGCCTACAACACATATTCGACCAGAAGGAGCTCAACATGAGACAACGATGGTGGGTCGAGCAACTCAGTGATTACGAATGCGAAATTTGTTATCATCCGGGTAAAGCCAATGTAGTAGCTGACGCCCTTAGTCAGAAAAAATATTCTGGTCGTAAAGTCAAATCATTGACTATGACTATCCATTCACACTTATCCACGCAAATTAAGGAGGCTCAGCTCGACGCTTTGAAACCTGAAAACGTGGTGGGTGAATCCCTGAGAGGGATGGAAAAGAATTTGGAAGTCAAGGGTGGCGGAGCCTTATACCTCATGGATCGGATTTGGACACCGAAACACGGTGGATTCAGAGACTTAGTCATGATAGAGGCACACAACACGCGTTATTCCGTGCACCCGGGTTCAAATAAGATATATGTGGATCTTAAAAAGTTATACTGGTGGCCTAACATGAAAGCAGGGATTGCTACCTTCGTCAGTAAATGCCTTACTTGCGCAAAGGTCAAGGTCGAATACCAGAAACCCTCTGGTTTACTACTACAACCGGAAATACCGGAATGGAAGTGGGAGCGGATCACTATGGACTTTATAACCAAGTTTCCCAGTACAACGGGTGGACTTGATACCATATGGGTCATCGTCGATAGATTGACGAAGTCTACACACTTCCTACCGATCAAAGAAACAGACAAGATGGAGAAGCTTACAAGAACTTACATATGGGATATTGTACGATTGCATGGTGTTCCCATATCCATTATCTCAGACAGAGATAGTAGGTTCACTTCGAGGTTCTGGCAGTCGCTACAAAGTTCCTTAGGAATGAGGCTGGACATGAGTACAACCTACCATCCCAGACCGACGGACAAAGTGAGAGAACTATCCAAACCTTGGAAGATATGTTGCGAGCCTATGTGATCGACTTTGGGAAAGCATGGGATACTCATTTACCCCTTGTCAAATTTTCCTAAAACAACAGTTATCACAAGAGCATAAAGGCTGCTCCATTCGAGGCCCTCTATGGCCGAAAATGCAGATCCCCTCTGTGCTGGGCTGAGGTGGGTGATACCCAGTTAGCTAAAGGACGAGTTCCTGACAGCACTCTCACAGGTACGGAGATCATACGGGAAACGACAAAGAAGATCGTTCAGATTCGTGAACGATTGAAAGCCTGTAGAGACCGACAGAAAAGCTATGCTGATAAGCGAAGGAAACCGTTGGAATTCCAGGTGGGCGACCACATTCTATTGAAGGTCTCACCTTAGAAGGGCTTGATATGCTTTGGAAAGCATGGAAAGCTAAATTCCAAGGTACATAGGGACTTTTGAGATTCTTGCAAGAATCGGCCCTGTAGCTTACAGACTTAACTTACCACGCGAACTCAGTAACGTACATTCTACCTTCCACATCTCGAACTTTAAAAAGTGTATGTCCGACAAGACTCTTGTAATCCGACTTGACGAGATCGAGATCAACGAGAGCCTCAACTTCGTGGAAGAACTTGTAGAGATCATGGAACGAGAGGTCAAGCAAATGAAACAAAGCTGTATCCCGATAGTGAAGGTTCGCTGGAATGCCAAGCGAGGACCTGAATTCACTTGGGAGCGAGAGGATCAGATGAAACTGAAATATCATCTTCTTGATCTCTCTCAAGTATCTTCGACTTTTCTTCTTGATCTTCAACATTGTAAGTGTTTCTAACCCTTTTAAGTTGAGATATTACTTAATCTAGTGTTTTAAAACACTTCCATCTGTGAAATCATTCCAAAAGGTTAGATCTTCAAGTTTCACCAAGAACACCAAGAACACACACTAGTGTTCTTGGACTTTTAGCACCCTTTCAAGCCTCTATCTTGTAAGTACTTCTATCTTAGAGTATCTTTAGGCTTGATACACTTCCATATATCAAGAAATCACCCAAGAAACACCAAGATCAAGGTGTTTACGATCCACGATGTTCTTGAACCGTAAACCCTAAAAAGGGTGCCAAAGTGTGCCCTAGTCCCTCCTAAGCCTTGGAAACTTCCATAGATCGCTTCCTTGATGAGTTAAGGGCTTGAAAAAATCAAAAGACCATAAACCATATGGGTTTATGGTCGCAAACCCAAAGGAAAATGGTCTAAGGACCGTAAATTCCATTTAGGAGTGAAATGGTGCCCTAATCACTTCCATAGGCTTATACTTCAAGTAGAAATGCTTCTAAGGACTTGTAGAGCTTCAAAACAACACATGGTCAAAGAAGAATGAGTTTACGACCGTAAACTCATGAGTTTACAACCGTAAATTCAATGGGTTATGGTCATAAAACCGTAAACTCAAATAAGGGGTTCCCTTGAACCCTAAACTCAATAGCAATGTCCTACAATACTTAGATGAAATCCTAGGGACTTGTAACACTTATATAAGGTGTTTAACATGTCCTAGGATGTATTAACCTTGTTGATTAGTTGCTTAAAGACTAATTGGGTACATATATGTGAAATTATATGTTAACTAGGATCCTTGGTGTGTGCAAGTCTTCACTTCACACCTAGCAATTCTATATCGTCAGTTCATCCAAACCACTCACTAAAGGTGAGTTCATACCCCTTATTTAACCTTTTAAATGTTTTAAATACTTTTATGGGGGGGGGGGGGTGGGAAATACAAGTTGAACAATTATAGTTATTATATCAATCATGTGATTAATAACTACCAAACAAGTGGTTTTGTTACTTTTCAAACTGTGTTATCAAACTGTTTTGCTTCAAACTATTTTACAAACTCTTTTGCTTGTCAAATACTTTTACTTAAACTCTTTTACACTTTTTTATTGTCAAATGCATGCCTATATATGTATAGTTATATAAGTAATGTTTAAAGGACTTAGAACTGTTAGCTCGCCTTATTTCCTTTTCCTTGTTGGGATGTGGCCTTAGGGTATCGGTTATTCGTCCAAATGTCATCTAAATATCAGTTATATATCATGTATACCTATATAGACATAAAAGTTCCTAATTTCATTCAGTTCATTACCTTTGGGTAGCAAAGGCATACATACATGTTTATACATTCAAATCATATTACTAGTAAGCTACTATAGGTGTAGCTTAGGGAGTTACTAATGTTAGAACAATGAATCATACAATGAGTCAGTTCATACATGAGTCAATACTTCCTAGATAGGAAGAGAACATACAATACAGCTAGTACACACAGTACATTACAATACTTGCTAGACAGGAAGAGAACACACAACACAACTAGCATGCACAGTACATTACAATACAGGCTAGACAGAGGGAGAACATACATTACAGCTAGCACATTCATTACATATACAATTTTGTAGTTATGTGAGCCACCTTCCGGGGCATGGCACTACCTGCCATGGCTGTTCATGTATCCAGAATCTCCTTAATTCGGGAGCATATGAGTTTGCGTATAGCTATACTGGATTGACTATCCTACACCTCGCTGCTAGCTACAGTAAGACTTACAAGTCTATGGGTGCCAAATGTCATTTTTCTCCGACATCTTACATTGTCGCGTAAAATAGTCGGTAGCAGGATACAGGCCGATCACATGGTACTTTAAATTATAATTAATTTAATGATACATGCCGATCACTGGCCTGTAGCAGGATACATGCCAGTAGACAGGTACCGGTGCCAGGTATTTGAGAATATGGAGCTCGTTCAAGACTCATCTTTTTATTTTGATATCTATTTTTGGTGTCTATATAACTTGATAGAACACACTTGTATGAAATTATATTATTAATGAAATGGATGATGTTATTGCTTGTTTACTACTTTGCATTGTTGTGATACTGAACATGACCTCCTCCGCCCCAGAACGTTTCTGCCGTTCCGGTTTTGGGGTGTGACATATATATATATATATATATATATATATATATATATATATATATATATATATATATATATATATATATATATATTTAACTTATAATATTATAAAGTATAAGGGTTGAATTTTAACTTTTAAAATTCTAAGGGTTGGAACAAAAGTTTTAATCATGACTTTACTTGTTCCAAAACTTGAGGGCAAGTTTTGTAAGCTTTGAAAACTTTTCATTTCTTGTAACTTATGAATTTAATTGAGTATTAAAAATGAAGACTCTTCATTTTTTTATAACCTTTGTGTTCTTTTAATGGTTTTTATTAAAGTGTGACCTTTGGTTTTCCATAACTTGAGGACAAGTTATGAACTCCATTAAAACACACAATGACCATGAGTAGCACAGTCTGGTCAGCGCATCTGTCTTACGGTCGGTACTAACTAAGGAAAAAGAGTCTTCTTTCTAAGAGTAGGCGTGGAGTGCTTTTTGCGGGGAAACTTGCAAGTACAGTTTGGGGGGAGATGGACGTCGACCCAACCTTATAAGTATTCGGACTATAACAGTTCCAAGGAGCAGTCACTCACTTTTGACAGTTATACGATTCCAGAAGATGATCTTGAATTGGGTCAATTATGTTTATTAGAAGTGGACAGTCGAGTGGTTGTACCAGCCAAAAGTCATCTAGGTATTATTGTAACATCTGCCGATATACTTCATAGTTGGGCTGTACCTTCCCCAGGTGTAAAATGTGATGTTGTACCTGGTCGTTTAAATCAAACCTCTATTTCGGTACAACGAGAAGGAGTTTACTATGATCAGTGTAGTGAGATTTGTGGAACTAATCATGCCTTTATGTGTGCCCCTGGAAAGAGATAGGCCGACTGCTGAGCCCACTCTGGCTTAGCCGCACCACCTAGGGTGCGAGCCACTTGAGAAGCAAGTTATTACAGCGAGCGGCTAGAGCAGTATGGAGCTGAGGAACAAGGCAGTAGATAAGATAGAAGAAGGGGTCAGGCTCCCGGTGGAGCAGAGGATACGGTTAGGATAACGAACTTGAAACGCGGAGCTCGAGCGTCCGGCGAGCGAGTGGTTAGTGGCCAATAGCGCCCTAGTTGATGGTATTCCTCTCTGCGGCTGGCACTCGAGGAACCACGGGGCACTCCATACAGAGAAAACAAGTCTTAGGGATGAGACGCCCGCACGCGAACCAAGGACCTATGGAAGTCGGGGCTAGCCCGTCCCCATGGGCAACACAACAGTGTCATGAGGCAGGAGTTTAGAGGCCTTATAGTAGCACATACTTCTTTTTATTTCTAGGTCATGCGAAGGGGGCCAGTCCAAGATCGTACTGTTCCTCTACAAAGACAATAGACGCTCTCAACGGCTAGGCGCCACTCTCTTTCCGAGTTATTCCAGTTTCTTCATGATTTCGTGCTGCAGTGAACAAACAAAACAAAAAAGAGGGTCATCTCAGCGGAAGGAGAAGGACCTGCAACGGCAGAGACTATTGACCCTATTCTTGTTCCTAGCCGTCTTTTACGAGTCCGAAAAGCCTCCTCAGAGGGATCCTAAAAATAGAATAGAGAAGGTCGGGCAGGGCTTCCGCAAGAGCCTTCCCCCTCTTCCCGGTCAAGATAGATGGGAAGGAGCCCTATCAAGGCCATAACCAGTCTCTTTATTTATGTAGGTACACCTTTGTTTTAGGGTGGGGCCGCCCTTCCTCCTGCTAATCCGGCCATTTCCAAACCTGTCTTTCTCATCCTATTCAATGGAGGACTTTTCAATTCTTGCGATTCCCAGCCCCCTTAGCTTATTATATATATATATATATATATATATATATATATATATATATATATATATATATATATATATATATATATATGTTATTTGAAAAGGGTTCCGCTCGGCTAAATAGGCTCAATGATCACTTTCTTCGCTTCGTTCGATAGGCCGGTACGGCACTCTGCGTGGTTGTATTCATACATGTTCCGACTCGCCGGTCATTATGGATCTAGTGGCATGGCGGGGCAAAAGAAAAGGGGGGGGGGGAAGCAACTACGAAGCTTCATAGACTCGACAAGTTGCTCCGCTTATAGAATATAATGAAGCAAGCTAGCGACTCTCCTTGTAGCGAAGGAAAGGGGCATTCGGAAAGCGACTAGTCACTTCTGGCGAAGCTTCTTGAAGGCCGACCACTACATAGAGAGATCCATATACCATTCATGAGTGATAGCGAAGCCTAGAGAGTCGCAGGGCAGGATCCAAGAGCTTAGAAAGGGTCAGGAAAGGAGCAGAGAAGGGGTTGGATTTCACCTATGATCAGATCAGTGGGCAACCATAGTTTACTTTTTTCGTAGTGTTGTTAACGTTGTTGAAAGTTCATTACTTATTTAAGTACGTCTCGCTTTTCGGAGCTGCTCCCAGCTCACACTATGGTGGAGGAGGTGCCGTGAAGATCTAGGAGTGTGAGCAGTATGAGCTGAAACGCTCCCATACTATTTGGAGGGTAAGGGGCATAGATGCCAAACAAACCTGACCCCTATCTATCGTCGTAGAAGTTGTTCCTAGGAAAGATTATGGTTCATGGGTATCCAATCAATTAATCCCCCAAACCGGGGAAGCTTAAGTGGAAATGAAAGGGTAGGGTGAGGGAAAAGAAAAGGGGGGAAGCAACTAAATTGAAGGCTTCGCTCCCAGATCGCTTCGTGAGATCATTTAGTAGACAGCGAGTGTGTTCCCCTTTAGAGAAGAGATAGGGGCGAGTACTACATGAGGTCGTAAGTCAAGTACGGAACGAGCCTTGTCTACGAAGCAGAGCGACCTCGTCTTGCTTTCTTCTGGCAAAGCTTCTAGCACCGGATAATAGGCATGGTAGGAATACGACTTTTTAGGTCGACCACTACACTACATAGAAGCGATAGCGAAGCCAAGCCATATAAAGGCGAGCAGCCCTTATAGCAATAGCAAACGACCTACTTATAGCCCTTCCTAATTTCCAGTAGTAAACTTCCCAAGTTTAAGCAGGATAACCCCATCTCTATTCTTCTCTTCATGTATGTGGGCTGCCTGCCCCGTCCTGAATAGACGAACAGGAACAAGCTTAAGAAGCAAGAGAGATTTGAGATTTCGTAAGCAACTCAGTGCTAAGAAAGAAGGGCTGGGAAGAAGAAAATGAAATACGAACTACCGCGCTGGTTGTAATAGATCGACTTTTATGCTAGTTCTTGCTCCAGCATGAAAGTTCCATTTCAGGGAAGGACGACGTACTATGATACTTTCTGTTTTGTCGAGCCTTGCTTTGGTCTTTGGTTTGATGGTTGTACGTGCTAAAAATCTGGTACATTCCGTTTTTTTTCCCATCCCAGTCTTTCGCAACACTTCAGGTTTACTTCTTTTGTTAGGTCTCGACTTTTTCGCTATGATCTTCCCAGTAGTTCATATAGGAGATATAGCCGTTTCATTCCTATTCGTTGTTATGATGCTCCATATTCAAATAGCGGAGATTCACGAAGAAGTATTGCGCTATTTACCAGTGAGTGGTATTATTGGACTGATATTTTGGTGGGAAATGTTCTTCATTTTAGATAATGAAAGCATTCCATTACTACCAACCCAAAGAAATACGACCTCTCTGAGATATATGGTTTATGCCGGAAAGGTACGAAGTTGGAATAATTTGGAAACATTGGGCAATTTACTTTATACCTACTATTCCGTCTGGTTTTTGGTTCCTAGTCTGATTTTATCAGTAGCCATGATTAGGGCTATAGTACTGACTATGCATAGGACTACTAAGGTGAAAAGACAAGATGTATTCCAACGAAATGCTATTGATTCTAGGAGGACTATAATGAGGGGGATGACAGATCTACTAAAGGAAAGTAGCTTGATATTGGATCGAATCCAATTCATGAGATGGCCATCTTAGTCATATAGATGTCTTGACACCTTGATGTTCTTTTCTAATTTTCGAATGACTGTCCCATTTAATTTTTGGTAGAACTTCAAGCCTGGACCCGCTATACGATGTATTAGTAGAACCCTTGGGATACAACGCCGTGCTCCTTGAGTATCCTGGGATTGAATACCCCGACCTCCCAGAGGCTCCCGAGAAAGCTATTTTAGCCTTCCGGAGAGTTAAGGGCAATTCCTACGCCCCTCATCGATCTGAATCCCCACCCCCGCATAACACTTACTATATTTTTCAAGAAAAACTGAAAAAACTCTTCACTTCCTAACCTTATTATCGAGTAGGAAGGGTTCTCGCTACTAAATAAATTTCTTCAGTTGAAGTAGCTCTTTCCTAAGATGTCTTTCAAGCTGAAGAAGTAAGGGCTTCTCCAGCGTAAGCAGGTTTAGAACCAAGGGCAGGGTCTAAGGCAGTATCGATAGAAGGTGCCCCTAGGGATATGGCTATTTCTTCTTGTTCAGCTTCTCCAATATCCGTTGTTTTGGGACTTGAACTAGAAAGGGAAGTTTCCTTCTTTTCTATTGAGGCTCATTCCGGAGCATCCGCGCATCTCTGTCAAGCCCTCCAACCTCTTCTTTCTTGGTATATGCTGTCTTTCCTCAAGGCTAAACCCAAAGGTATCTAAGGGAATCAAACCCAACTTTTCAGGTAGCTACTTCAATTGCATGCATCTCACCCCCACACTCGTTCGTTCCCCACGCTCGGTTGACTTGCAATATTAGTCTTAAAATACGCTCAATTCAAATGAATATGATAAAGTCTAATGACATCTCACACTACCATATAAAAGAATAGCATCTCACACCACCAAAGGTAGACTCTCCTCAAGTAGAAGTCTTTGTTGCTGAAGCTGGTTTTAGGAAGAATCCCGAGGAAAGGTGCTTAGGCTGTTTCAGTAAAGTAAATCCAGTAAGTACTCGGATGGGATAAGTGCCATATAAAGAGTATTCTCACTCTAAGTATGGAAGTACCTTAATTATATAAGTATGTTCCGCTTATGCTTTCCCAATTAGTTCGAAGTTAAACTTTTTGAATCGAAACGAATAGATGACACAACGTTCCCAACCACGTCATGAGAAAAGAGTTCTAGTAAAGAAGAAATCCCGTAGAGTATGTGAACTAAGACATTCAAGCTAAAACTAGTTTATCAGATATCAAACTTTCAAGTAGAATGTCAGAAGTAGAAGAAGGGAGTGAGGAATTAACGAGTATCCTGAAATCCTGTGAGTAAGAAAGCCCCTTTTGACTATCTATCTATAACTGGGGGAGTTCTCTGAAAGCAAGGGAGTGAGCGGATAATAGTCCCCGACGATTGAGGGGAAAGAGTCTGTTGTTGCGTCCCCTGCAGTGTCATTAAAGCCAGTAAAGGTAAAGGGAGAAGGTGACCTTGTTGATTATTCATATTCGAATGAGAAACTAACTGCAGACGGGTCTCTGGGATATGAGCAAAAGGTAAGAGATCAAACCGCTTCTGCCGCTGCTTCGGGATAAAGGGTTTCTCACTCCAAGTAGGGAATTTTCTCAGTAATAAAATAGATGAGTCTCAGAAGTCAGAACAAGGCCCTGACATCTATGCCAAGTGAAGCCTCACGAATAAGTATAAGGAGGTATGAAAGCCAAGTAAGTAGCTGCAGTCGCAGTTGTCTTTTCTGCGTTTAGGAGTTCTTCTTCGTTTAGTTTCGGAATCTGGTTAGGGAGTTTCACTCTGGGATGGGCCAAATGCTGCTAAGGTATCGCTGTTTGAGAGGAAAGAGTGAGAAGCACTAAACAAGAGAGAAAACCCTATCTATTTGGAGATATACCTGAAAGCAAGGAAGTGCATCACGAGTGTGGGGCACTACCGCTTATCCTTTCACACACCAGTAACACGGGCTGCATTATGTCCTCAAGTATCTGCTCTAGTAAGGAAATAGGTGAACAAGTCTGCTATTCTTGACTTTCAAATAGGTATAGAAGGAAGAGAGTAAGGAGTTGAGTCCCGTCGATGTAGGCTAGAAGAACAATCCGTCTCATATGCAGGACAGTCTAGTATCCATATCTTGAATAAGAGTCAGTGTGCATGGTCAATTCCATCATTCCGCTGAAGGAGAATCCAATACCAGTACTCAAATAGTAGGTACCGAGAGTACGATAGTGATTAGCTGTCGAAGGCAATGAAGAAAGGAATTGGCTTGCTAGAGGACTTGATATATTTTGTTGGCGTTCAATGAACCGATCCAGACTTTTTTTGAGCCGGTGGGTTGTGATAGAGCTTACCTTGGCAGATCTCGCACCGTAATGCTAGTGCTTATTTACGAAAAATAGATTGTTGGTATGGCAGCAGCTACCAAAAGCACACTAAGTTAGTCACAAGTAGAAACCTATGAGCTCTACTAGCTCTCTGACTCTATAAAATTGTCTTTCCGGCCCATTTACCCCATCTTTCTTGCTTGCTATGAGCGTTGTTACTGCTACTCAGAACGGTTTTTCTTTTCCGGTTGCCGAACGCTCTTAAAACCGAAAAAATGACCCGGTAACGTTGCACTCCATCGGCTGATTTAGCAGCAGTAGCATCAGTGGCTTGGCTTTTTGGGCTGAAGGAAGAATCCTAGGGTGGAACCAGAAATCAACGGATAGAACCGATTCAACAGGGACTGAAGCTGACAAACGATAGCCGAGTTAGGTGTAGGAAGGAAGATAAGCATCCAAATCCTCTTTTTATTCCTTAGCTTAGTCTGTTCTTAACACTTCTCGCCAAGTCCAATAAAATACAGACTCTCTATGACTCAAAACCACCAACCTACATCGTACCAGATCAGACTAGTAACATCTCTTAGATGTCTGCTTTCTACTTACATTTACATAAGGACTCACCCTTGGAATGGATTTGATTCATACCCAGACTAGTCCTACCTCAACTTCTAACTTAAGGAAGTAGTTAGCCACTGTTGCTATGCCGTGTTTAACGATTGTTGCTAGAATGAATAGCCAAATCAAGGGAAGGAATCAAAGTTTTTCCGGGTATAAAAGAGGTTTCAGTTATGATTTAGACTACGCACGAGGCATAGGATGGAGAGGCACCAAAGACCAACAGCAAAAGAATAACCTAATTCTCTTAGTCAAGGTAGGGGTTCAGATCTCATCATGCCTTTTTTTTTGCATCATTTTACCAACCCTACTCACCTTCCTCCTTCTGCTCTTGCTTGCCACTCCATTAATTATTATCAAGCGTAATTTGACGGAAGCTATTCGAAAACTATCGAACTTACTCCAAAGTTTATGATTTGGCTTTTGTGTGTCACTGATTACGGTTTACGATTGGATTGCTATCTTATCAAATGAATGCTATAGCCATTGACGCTAGAAAAATCCATTAAAAAAGGAAGGGAAGATTACAATTTTTTTTATAAAGAGGTACCCTTCATCAGGAAAGCTTGCATAAGAGATCCTTCTTACTGCTCTATCTAGAATGAAAATCTAAAGATAAAAATCAATGTTAGGCTGTGGGGCCACAAGGGCTGGGACCCCTAAGGAGAGGTCAACGAATGCTCTTCGAATTGGTCTATAGCCGATGGACCGACCAGGACACCCCCCTTTCTGCCATATCTCTCACCGCCTCAGACTAGCTATCCCTAGCCGAAAAAAGTATGAATAGAGCAGTTGAGTGCCTTTCCTTCCCCTATCTTTGTTTGCCACCACCCGAATTATTGGTAAGAAAGCCCACCTCCTAAGAATGAAGGAATGGATTAATCACCTTTGGGGATGGTGGATGGATCGCCTTTCTTTAACATAGATGGTGGATGGGCTTCACTTAACAAACAAGAGAATGGGCCATACGGGTGCCAACATTGTTAGTCTATTTGATTTACGGGAAGAGATATTTATTGAATAGAAAGAATGAAACCTGTACCAGCTTATCGCCAACAGTGCTTCCTACCAACTCCGCCTATCCCAGACGGTCGGTCCTATTGATTTGGCCGCACCTGAACCCGAAACAGCTGCCTCTAGTCCAAAAGCAACTTACTTTTTTGATGAATCTTAGCTTGCTTTTTGAATACAGTCAAAGTGGGACATCCCTTTTTATCGCATTCCTTGCCCTTCACCCTTAGCTAGTTGCCTTCTTTCCTTGGGAATTCAATCACATCGGATCAGTGAGCTAAAGTCAGTCCCTCAATAGCTAAAGTAACTGCTTGATCTGTCACCCTCCGTGATTCAAGCCTGTCACCAAGCCTTAAGTCAAAAGCTCTGGTTTCAAGCCCAGGGCACCAAGTGAATCAGAGCAAGAGCTTACTCAGAGCTCGAACTCTATTTAAATCAAAGTCAAGAGAAGCAAAGCAAGCCGAACAAAGAGGGATAGGCATGATCATTCTATTCTAAAGGTAGAGATCCTAAACTAAGGACTGAAAGCTAGAAGTTCTCTATGTGAACATAGGATCCTATATAAACAACTGGAAATGCTAGACTAACTACTCTAGAGGAAACCTACTGGAGAAAGCTAGAGGATGGAAGTTACTCGGTTAAGAGGATTAGGGAATAAACGAACGAAAGAAAGCTTAACTCGCTCGAACTTCCAAGGGCCAGTGAACTTAATCTTGAACCCCAGTTTAGCTTTCTCTTTAGCCTATGAGGTTTGATGACAGACCGTGGTAACTTCAGAAGTTGAAGAGGAGATGACCTTAGAAGATTCTATTAGAAGTAGGAAAGCCTTCAACAAGAGAAGGAGACCCAAGCACAGCCAACCTACCTTACTTATCGAGAAGGGGGTATTCTATTAGATTAGTAAAGGAAAGCACCATTCTTGGTTATTAGTCATTCGCTCGCTTAAAGAAGATAACCTCCTTAGCTTTCGGAAATGAAAGGCTAAAAGTGAAGTAAATGAGTTAGGAAACCGAGTGCCATCTATCGTCTGATTAGTCTTCGTGGTAGCGGGCCTTGCTTCTTTTCTTTTGCTATTGAATCTGCTATTGAAGGAGTAAGCTGCGACCTTAGCATGCTTTTGCCCAGGAGTGGGTGTTGACACGCTTTTGCCTTATCCACTCTTGGTGGTTTAGTTAGGGCAGTAGATTACTTAGAGGTTGACTTTATTCTTGATTGCTTTCCAGCTATCAAAGTGGACTAGCCTTGGAAACCTTTAAAATGCTTTAACTGTGGGGCATTCAACTGTCAAGTGCCCGAACCATAACCAAACCCTTACTCAACCTCTGAAGAATAAGAAGGAAAGAAAGCGGTCCCTAAAAAGACTGAGAATGCTAATGACTAGAAAGTAGTGTAGAGACCTTCAGGTATGAAGCAGTGAGCTGATATGATAGAAAAATGCTTGTCTAATTGTTGGGTCTGCAGCAAATAGATTGAAAATGCTTTCTAATGAAGACCTATCTGTAGATGATGTCATTCTTCCCAAAGAATCAAATGCAGTGCAATGCCAAGAAAATCTAGATAAGGTGGAACAGATGCATCACCTTTCTTATGAAAATGAAGGAAAGCAGCAGACTATTCAGGAATCTCCTAGCTTTGCTGTGGGTAGTGAAAGTGGAGCAAGAGAGGAAGATGAATGTGCAGCTAGGAGAGATGCTACTTCTGAACTTGATAACTTCAGCTAGCTGACTGGTTTACTACTTTCTTTCAACCCTTGGACTGCTATCCTTGGCGTGAACTGGCCCGCCTACTGAACTCCTACTGTCCTGCTACCAAGCATTCTCTCATTACGGGTGCACTAAGAAAGATTGCTACAACGAGAAAAGGAAAGAAAATAGACTGCCATAAATCATAGACCGGAACAGCCCTCGCCTACCTGCACTGACTTCCTTGCCTTACGAAAAGCATTTCAAAACTTTCTGTTTTTACTGGTAGTAGTACAAACCTATCTATTGATTAAGGTAAGGAAGGAGGGTTCACATCGCTATCTAAGCGCAGACGTTACTAAGCGGCTGCTGGTCTAGGTGTTCGAAGCATGATTCATCAACTGGTAAAGGGAGTAGTTCATTTGAAATCATTCCTCTCTAAAGTCAAGGAAAGCGAAGCTAACCGCTTTGAGGCTGCTTTCGAAACTTTCTTCATCGACAAGGATTTTTCTGTCATTACAACTTGGGCAAAGCCGATTGCTTTCTTTTGGAGAATCTATGGCAATATGAGCAACTAAGTTTCTAATTTGATCACAAAAAATAGGTAGCTCAAAGCGCCAACTCTTCCTCTTAGACACTACTACTGATGATCATGACTTTCTTTCTTGAGTAAGGTAAGGGGTACGGAAACGTCCTCTTATCACAGCTTGAATAGGGTTCATTGTTGGGAAGAAGACGAAGTCGACTCAATCCAACTCCAACCAGATAGAGATTGAGTCTCGAAAGAAGTAAGAAAGAGATTATTCCCTAAGAGCTTGTCCAGTACCTTTTGTTTAGAGTCTTTCTACTTTCTGTCAGCTATAACCAAGTTGCTATTTCGGGGTTAAGGAAATGAATTGTAAGTCGCGTAATCCCCCTTCCTCCCTTGCAGTCAAAACTCTCCTCTAATAGCAGAAAGCTTCCATGCCCTATTCTCTATTTTGGAAAAGTACCTTTTACGGCAGTTGATAGTGGAAACTTTCCAGCTAGCGATTGATCCAGTTACCGGTAAAGGACAGTTGGCAGAAGAAAGAAGAGAGATGAGCTACTATCACTCAAGAACTAGAAGAAGGAAAGAAAGAGATTTACTTCGCCTTCCTTGAACTCCTCTTTCTTGGATCGTTTTTTGCGACAGACCGATTGAGACAGATCTAAAGATAGAGCCGCAAGGGAATACTTACCAATACCTACTGTGGATCAGGCTAAAGTGTTGCATCTCTAGCTTCTACTATTGTTGCACCGCCTTGATGCTAGAGGGGCTCTCGGAAAGAGGTGGCAAAGCAAAACCAAGAGGAGGTCGTAGATACGAATCACTCTCTCTCGTAAGGCATTTTTCTGTAGTAATGTATTTCGGTCTTGATCATTGCCCACGGAGCGGTAACGGGCGGAAAGACCTATGATAGGAGTCGATGCCTTTCTGTCCTGAAAGGCTGAAAGCAAAAGGAGATCGCTTTCGATTCAGGATCAAGCCCAGGAGGTAGTAGTCGTTGGACATGTTTTTTCTTTGAAATTAAGGTAGGAGAGTGAGATGACTTACTAGGATAGAGTGAGCCAAAGGGAATCAATAGTAGAGTAGACAGAAAGGAAAGATTACGACTCTTTCTGATAGAGAACCAAAGAGCAGACAAGAGCAAGCCAGAGACCTATTCCATATGATAAAGCTACCCATTGAGGGAGCTTAAACCAATGTCCCTATGTGTGCCAGCCGTTACCTTCCTTTCTGATAGGTACTTCCCTGCGTACTATACTTATCTAATTCTAGTTTCAAGCCATAGGAATCTCGATTTCTTACTAAAGCTAGCGGCTTGACTTGGTGTGAAGTTTTCATAGCATGGGCATGTGGAAAGGACACTTTGCATGCCTTGGCTGTTTTTCAAGAACTGGTTTGACATGAATCTCTGGAAGGGCTTTCTATATCTCCTTAGGGTGTAGAACTCATCTCAGGCAACTAAAGAATGGGAAGAAGGTAGCTAGCAGCTTCCATAGTTGTCTGTGATAGCCCACAAGGTGAAGCAGAAGGGAATTCATGGACAAATGTAGCTGTTCGGGAGTCAATAGACTGTTCGGAAGTAACTGATCCCACATTAGCATTAGTAAGGGATGAGAGAGACCTGATTGACCTAAGGCAAGAAAGTCTAGCATAGCCTGAATCCGAAGTGCTCTTTTGCATATAGTATAAATGGCCTCTTTTTGTGCATCAAATCTGGGCAGCTAGGAAGGAAAAGTCTGAAGCCAATAGGTTGTTTTCAAATGTGCACATGAAGAAGAAATGTTGGGGAGATTAAGTGCCTAGCCCTAGCCTTAGATGGAGCAAAGTAGACTGAAGCTGGCTCTAGGAACAGGAAGGAAGTGAGCACCCTGGCGGAGAAAAGAAATGAAACCTATAACATAAATGGAAGCCTAAGCCTTCACATCCGAGAAAAATCATCAGTTTCCGTTGGATAATCTTTTTGACATGGTTGGCATGGTTAAGGCAGAATATAAATATTTCACAACTAAATGAAGTTAGTCTTGGCTTCTTCTTCTTTTATAGGAGACTGGGGCAAGGAACCCACTCTTAGAGCAGGAAGCTCGTAACCATATTAGATTCGTAGCTCGTTAAGGGAAATTCAATAAAGTCGGCTACCATAGAGTCAAACCTTTTTCCAATCCTATCTCATCAAAGCCGGGTAACAAAAAGAAGGAACTTTCTAATGAAATGAAAGAAAGGCGAAGGAACAGAAATGGGCTCCTTCGGTTACCGTTCTATCCGTTCTAATCATGATGGTTTTGAATGCTATTGACTTTACCGCTCTAGAATGAGAAGTGGTTTTTTTTATTCCGGCCTGATAAAAGTGATATTTGAAATAGAAATCGACTCAAAAGTAAGAGAATAGGCTTGAGAGTAGCTATTTTCAAATAGGTCGAGTAGCCAATGAAAAGGAGCTCTCTAGTTGGGATTTACATGCACAACCTTCTCCTATGAGTCAGCCTATGTTATGCGCCTGCCTTTGAGAACCTTTCAGCTGGTTCCCTTCGTCGGCATCATTGAACCTCGTTAGCATTTCTAAAAGAATTGGAGGCTCAAAACGAATGGTCAAAGGAATTGATGATTTGTGTTTAGTCTCCGATCTTTGCGTAGTCTTCGAACCAGCACTATATAGAGGGGAACAAGCTAAGACATATAGCAAGACTAGAACTCTTATTGCATGCATTGATACCAGACCAGAAAAACTAAAGCTAGCCCACTACATAGTGAAAGTCTTTCTTAATTTCGCATTAGCTTTCAGTGAAACTTCCGTCTATGTAAGAAAAGTATGAACCTCCCTTACTTTGTGGGCGCACTGACCAAAGACCTACTCCTGCTTAGTGCACGAGACTCACTTATGCCTTGCTTACTTTACCTTCGGGTACTATAAGCATACAGTATATTAGCTCTCTATAGATTCACTCTTTTTCTTAAAAGAAAGATAGAAGGGCAGCTACAGACTCCGTTCCTTATCGCATCATTTGCTATCCTACCCTACTTCGCTAGCTAGACTATCGCAAGTCATTTATACCAAAAGACATGGCCATCGCCAACCAAGAGGGGGGATGAACCTACTTCCAGAGACTACTCGCCTTGAACTCCGTCCGCTGAACATGAGTGCTTATGCAACTACTGTGCTAGAAAAATGGCAGGAGACCACATACCAAGAAAGAGGTATTACGCAAAAAGGGGTAGGCTATATTAGCTAATGTCTCTCAGCAGGATGCCCCACACGGAACCAATCGTAGGAGATAAGAAGGTATCGTTGATTGTGGTAGCAGTAGCTGGTCATAGTTACTTTATATAAAAAATGGATTGAAGCATCATGAAATAATTAAATTCTAATAATGAAATAGAAGAAGAACAAATAAAGATCGGATTTGCTAAATGAAGGTGTAGAAGTGGCTGTAGTCAAACAATAATAAGGAGAATTCGCTTAGTCTTCCGGTTCAGAAGTCTATTTAGTTTCACAAAATGCTTATTAATGAGATGAGTTGCTAAACACAGTCAAGTCGTAAGACAAAGAAAAGCGTAGGTAACAATTCGTCTACCGAATAGCAAGCAATTGCATAAAGCAAGACGTGGGATATTTATAATGAATAAGGAAATCTTCCCGTCTGCAAGACCCAGCTAAAGCCATCTTCCCTGGGGACTATGAAAACCTTCCATTTTGTGGTTTTGATCCTCTTTGCCATTCTTTCGTTTTTATGGTTAGCCATCGGTCGTAGAATGACTCTTTTTTCGACAGGTGACTCTACCTCTGCTGGGGTCAACCATCAAGGTGATACCTACAGGCTTGTATGTGGATGTAAAACTAGAATCTTTGGGGCATGACTTTTTACAGGTTCTGCATGGAAACGATCGGGCTTAAATATTGATGCAATGTAGCCAGAACATCTAGTGCAGTGACTTGGTGTTTACTACCTTAAGGCATGCCTTGACTCCACTCGATGGGACTTGCTTTCATAAAGATTTTTGCTTATTAACTTTATTGACTTGCCTTTACTTTAGGGTATATCTTTTTTGTATAAGTAAAAGAGGATAAGACCACCGTTTGCCACATTTGCTGATGAAACAAGATAAAGAACGGGTTCTCCCTACTTGCATTGAGCGGGATGCTGCTTTCTTATCTGTTTTCGAGATCAATTAACTTCCATTGACCTAGATGTGAGTTGTCTTCTTCGATAGCGGGTTCTACATCCGACATCCCTCTTGATTTCCGGGAGAATGTAGCCAATTTACTTAGTAAGCTGGGACCTGTCTAATTGCTAGTTTCGCTAGATTTGTTCGTGTCGAAATGCTAGGGTGACATAGAAGAATCCGAAAGGAGATGCATTGAAGAAATGTCAAGGCTATCCCGCTAGTTGGATAGGCGACTTCTCAATCTTGGAAAAGCATCTTGCAAGGGTTAGAGGTTTTGAAGGATGAGCTGGTATGGAAGATAGAAAGCCACGTTTGTACTCGTGACTTAGTGGATCGAAACAACCAGTAGAGATTTCGGATCTTATTATACGTGACCCCAAGCCCCGATTCTAATCTTGTTTTCTGGTAACTGCCACTTCGATCAAGTGTTAAACTACTACTTATGGCTTCGGTCGAGTAAGGTATGGGCTATGGGTCGGTAGGATAATGCTAGGTCAATTCGGTTCACTGTCTCTACTCCTACCTATCCCACTTAAGGTTATATGGATGAAGCTTGCTTTGGGTCCACCACCTGGAAGAGTGTTGAGATTTCTTGCTTTGAAGTGGGGTTGTAGTTAATCGATTAGCTAGTAGGCTAAGGTCTAAGCACTAAGGGAACAAGGGGCTAGCCTCAAAACCCTAACACTAAGCTAAGTGAACGACCAGCAGCTAATCGACTAAGTGGATTAGGATTGTTAGTGAGTGAAGCTTTGGGAAAGCTTACGAATAGGTATCCTTTGATTCCCTTTACAGTAGGAAGGAATAAGCATAGTGGGACGGGAGGAGTTAATACCGGTTAGCCCCTCGCTTTATGGCTTAGAAGAGTAGCTGGCATTGGCTCTTTTTAGGGACAGTCGATCAAGGAGATGACAAAAGATGGCATCAAATCAACGGCATAAAGGCTTGGATGAATTTATTTAGGCCATGGCACTTTTTTCAATGGCAAAGACAACTTTCGTCGTTTTTTGACTAAAGACATTCAATTTCGATCATTACTCTAGATTCCGTAATCCGACGTGAACTTGCACAACTGAGCTGCGCTGCCTTTGCCTAGCTGGGTGAAGGATGTAAAGGAAGAGGGCCGACAAGTTACTTATTTTTGATTCCCAGATGCATTGAAATAACAAATAAGCATAAGCAGTAAGTAGCGAGGATCACAGAGAGAAGGTGATTCACGGTGAAGTATTAATGGGAGACCAACTACGGGTACTAGTAATAGACTTTCTTACAGGTCTTATATCCAAAGCTCGAGTCAAAGTGGGAGGAATTGCTTTCTAGTTCGAAGAGAGCCAGATATTTGTTATATCCATGTTTATCTTACTATACCACTTGATATTAGATATTCAAAGATGGTCACTATGTTCTTTTAGCTATTCACTCACTGCACATTAATAGAATCTAAACACTTTCAAAGTGTGGTGGATTTATAAAGGTAGGTTGGCTGTGCTTGGGTCTCCTTCTCTTGTGCGCGTCTTAACTATTATTGAAAGGACAGGATCAGTACGACCTCTGGCTCAAGGCCTTTAGGCTGAGCCCATTCATTCCATTCGATCGATCTGACCTATTAATCGATAATAGCAGAGGAGGATTTTTTTGAATTAAATAAAGAAAGACTTTCCCTAAGTCGCCTATAGTAAGGAGTTCTGAATCCCCTAGGCAAAAGCTTTGCCCAAGCTCATCGCAGAAGCCATGACCCAATTTATATTATAGGGTAGGCCGAAGCCTATCAGGCCCCATGTCCATGGTGCAGCGGCCGCAATGGTTGCTTTGAGAGAAGTTCTAATAGAGAAAGTAGGCGTGGAGGAATACCAAAGGTAGCTAAAGGTGTTGAAAAATCCCGACTCTCTTCTTCAGCAGCACTTCAAGCTTCTCTTCCGTCTACCGATCCGCGGTTTGCCATATAAAGCGCTTTCTTTTTTAACTTCGGGTATAGATAGTATCGAATTGCTATAGGCATGTGGGCTTTAAGAGCCTTGGGCTATAAATACTTAAGAAATGGAAGAACTTAGTGGAACCATAGTAGAACCGTTAGAAGAGAAAGAGAGAAGAGCTATTCATGAATAGATGACCAAAAAGGCCTTGTCCCGAGCTGGAGTCGAACCAGCACCTCTAGGAAATGAAGACAATCCCAACGAACTACCATTTCTTCTAATCGTGACTTTGTTCACCCGGTTCGTCATGCGCAATCAAAGCAAAACTAAAATGACTACATCCGGTCACGTTTCCGCTAAAACACTAGAATCCCAAAATGAGTTATTTAAAGATGTATGTGACATAGGCAGGGCCATATTTTTTGAGACTTTGTCTCAAGAGATCTAAAAACTTGATTTCTTCTTGGTCCCTTTCTCCCACGTCCACTTCCAATTCCCTCCGGTCCAGTCGGTCGCGATGTTGGCCTAAGAAGTCGTTAAACGCTTCTTGGGGGTTGTAAGGGGCCTGGGCAGCCAAGGTAGGATTCTGGGTTAAGACTTTTTGAAAAATTTGTAGACACTCATGTTTGAGTTCTCGGATTTGTAGATCCCTGTTCTCAAACTTGAGTAATCTTTGATACTCTTGCTGGGAGGGTGCTTACCCCAGCGCGAGTTTGATGTCGGACCAATATTCTCCCTCTTCCTTATCCAGCAGATAGGAGCTACCGTCCCCCTCGAATTGTGCAATGCGATTTCGCATCGACGATTCCAAGCTACAATTGTGGGTAAGGGGGGCGGCGCCGCTTCATCCACCCTTGGGATCGCAGAACGAGCCGATGTGCCTTCCATTTCCGTTTCGGGCGAGGGCTCCATCAACACTTTGATCTCGAACGAATCCTCCTCCAGGAGGAACCAGAATTGGAAGGGATTATTCCCCCACTCGACGGACTCATCATATAGATTTCGGCCCCACTAGCGAATAAAGCCCTCGCAGCAAAACCAGTAAAAAAAATAATAAAACTGGAACACCCTACTTTAAGTAAGAGTAGCGAGAGAGATCGAACCCCAAAAGAAAGAGTAGCCTTAAAGAATAAGGCATGAACGAACTCCGATTGTCCGCATCGGACCCCAATAAAATACAATAAGACCCGTAATACTACAAGGAGAAATAAAGAAAGTAGAGTAGTTCTTACTCTTTTTGCATTCCTTATTTCTTAAAACCTCGATCTTCAAAGAAAACTGACTCCTCCTACTCCTTCTTCTCCTTGAGGATAGGATCATCGTTGGTCCTTCTTTCACTAATGATCTAATGATCTCACCATTTTCTAGTAGTTCTCGCTCCTAGCTCGCGGAGCGGCATACCGGGAAAGAATTCACCCTTTCGCTTGCGTGAGCAACGGACCCTAGCGCCTAGAGCAAGCGCCTTTAGTGTTCCCGACCGCCTGCCTTTCGGTCTTAGCGTTCCAAACAACCAGTAGTGTGACCGATCTGTGTTCAAAACAACCGATCACACTAACGATGACTCGTGGGGCCCCCTAACGCCGAACAAAAAAAAGGACTAGTGCTATAACGACGAGTGGTGTGGTCCTAACAACCTAATTAATATGGTAACGACAACTCGTAGTGGTCCTAACTACAAGCAACAACCACTACAGAAAGCGCCACAACGACGATAACGCTAGACCATAATATATAGGCTTGCGAAGTAACCACTCCCTTGGTAACCTTGCTCCGCAACCATCAAGTCGGCCTTACCAAATCAAAGACAACTAGTGTTCCCAAAGACGGAAGAACAACATGCGACGGAACAAGACGGTAACGCAACCACTCGTTGTCATTTAGTTGTTCGTCACTCGTAGTCTCTGTTTCATAGGTGGTTGTTCAGAAGGGTTTGACAACGTAACAGACAGCTAGGCAGTTACTACGCAACACACATTGGGGTGGTGCAACAATGGAACGACTAGTAGTCTATGACTAGTAGTGTTACGGAACAACTACCCGACGAGTGGTAATAACGACAACTACATTAGGTTTGACAGTAGCGTTAGGATGACTGGTTCTCGTAGTTGTATTGCCCTAACACAACGACTCAAACAACTACAAGTGCTCCCAAGATGATGAGACGCATGCGCTATACCGTCGAGTATTGCTTGCAAAGCAACCACAACTCGTTGTAGGTCCTCTCCTTACATTACAGTCGAGTAGCTTTCACTCCTTCGCTTGCAATGTGCGGTTGGTTTAGCTAACGCATGGCTTCCCCAACGCCAATAGTCACATGTGTTCTCCTAGACCGGAACCCATGCCTTTAATCAAACCGCATGATGCGTTCCGGAGTTGCCGTAGTTCTGTTACTGCCTTGTCGTCTTGGGTTGGGAAGGATACAACAAGCTCAATTCAAGGACACTCAATTTCAAGCTCAATTTCAGGCTTTCAAAGCTCTGACACTTTCGGTCGCATTTATTCTCTCTTTTGTTTACCTATCATTTTCACTTTCTTTAACCGTACTTAGGTAGCTCTTCGTTCGTTCGGCAGAGGCGTAGAGCTATCTACTTGGTCGCGACTGGCTCTGCTACGCTAGGTTCTCCCTATGGCTCTACGCATCGTTCCCTTCGGTCGAGCGAATCCCATTGTTCCGGTCTGAGAATCCGTATGTCTGAGGTCGAGCAGCTACGCTCTCGTTGGTCGAGGTTAGATCCTCGTATGTCGCAACTCTCGTCACTAGGCGTTCTCACTTTTTCCTTGTTATCTCAGGACACTCTGCCAGGTTGTTCCTTGTTGACCGGCCTTGTGATTCTCGTTATAGAATGTAGTGCCCAACAGTTTAAAGGAATGGGTGAAGTCTCGGGATCCGCTCTAGTCAACTATGAGATTTCCCGTGTAGAGTACTCTCTGTATCAGTCCATGGGCTAAGGTGCAATTGCCTTCTTAGAGTCAGTAACTTCGTACTTTAAATTGGAGAAAAAAGAGTTTCAGAGGCATCTTCCATTCATCTCTATTTTGGTTTTTCTGCACCATATTTTGATCTCCCTTTTCTTTGATCTGGAATTCCCAACAAATCCTTGACTCCTCGAATACAATGGGATTTCAAACCTGGCGAATCTTTCACTCTACCTCCTCTTATTAAGACTATAGAATGTTCCTGCGAATTATGACCTTCCCCCGGAATGTGAGCAAATATATCATGTCGATTGCTCAACCGTACTTTGGCTATCTTACGTGGAGCTGAATTCGGTTTTTTCGGTGTTCTCGTTGGTACACACGGGCGTACTCCTTGCTTCTGGGGACATTGATCCGAAGCTCGAGTACGGTCCGTGCGCCGTTTTTCTTCTCTACCATGACGAATCAGTTGATTTAATGTAGGCATCAGTCGCTCTTTCTTTCTTTTGTCCTTCGCCCCGATTTTTCCTCTGTAATGTAACTAGTGTTTACTCCCGATCCGAAGCACCCCTTTTCCATTCATAGAGAGATCCAATCGTCAAAATCAATAAAAAGGCCATCATGGACCAAGATCCAAAGGGATAAATCTTGTTGGGAGGTACTTCCCAAGGAAAGGAAAAGGTGACTTCCGGATCAGGGATAATAAATAAAATAGAAAATAGATAAAATCGTATATCAAAACGACTTCTGGCATCACCGAAAGGATCGAAACCACATTCGTAGGCTGACAATTTTTCTGGGTAGGTCGAACTATTGGAAGCAAATGGAAAAGGAACACTGAGTGGGATCAAAGAAACTAGCGGACTGATGACTAAATAGATAAAAATAGGTGCAAATTCTGACATCACCACAACCCACTTTGTTTTCTCGCTCCTTGCTTGCGGAGCGGCATACCAAAAAAAAGATAGGATTTGAATCGATGACTTAAGCCCTTGCGCTATTCCCCCCTGATCGCATCGTAGATAGCATTCAGAGTCAGTACGCTTTCTATTCTCTTTCTATTATATATGAAAATTGATAAGAAAGGAGGGCTGCCGAGGCCCGAAACTTCTCTGAGAGGTTCCTTTCGATACTCTACGCACATTGGTAAAGGCCTTACTCTATTCCTTGTCAGGAATAGCGGCCTTAGTCTACTACTATCGGCTATCTCACTCTCGGGAAATTGGGGGTTTTGTCGGGGAATCGGTGTCGTGGTGGTGCTACGAGATGGCGATTTATCGTATAGAAGAATGGATCCGCGGACCTATTGATTGACCATAGATGCGAACTGATCGACCACTACCTAAGAGAAGATAAGTAGTTCTTCTCTAGTTCAAGGGCAAGGGGAGAACATGTAGCGGCTTGCGTAGATCTCGTATTTCCCACGTAGTCCGTCCGTCAAACCAACGATTCTCCTCTCAAAGTAATAGAGAGATCCCTTTCTTTTTCTGGTATGTAGCTCCGCGAGCAATGAGCGCATCATCAGAGCAGGGCGAAAACGAACATAGGATCATGGAACTTTTCTTCTTTCTTTTGCTGCTGATCTCACATCGAGAGCAGCTCCTTCGTGTTCAGGATGATCGGATGAGAGATCTTCCTCCGACTCCGAGAAATCGGTCAAGCGGGAGGCTACCCTCGACTTACCTCTCTCTATAAAAACCCCCTCCCTAGAGGAGAGCATAAGTTCCAGGATGAGTATGTCCTGGATTACCAGATTCATTCTCGTCCTGATCCTCCATGCTATTTTTTTCGAAATAAAAAAGATTCTAGGAGAGGGCTCGTAATGATCTTATCAAAGATCACAAGGTGCTGAAGTGGCCGGATAGGGGGGTCTGTAGGTTTTTGTGAATGGGATGCTCTTATCATGTTATTGCTGAAAATAAAAAGTGAATTCCTCTATTTGATGTCGATTCACCCACACCTCCATTCCTTGTAGAGGAAGGCTAACTGCTTGCTGGCTGGGAGCTGTATGAGCGGTAACGTCCACGTACGGCTCCGTGAGAAGGGCGGTGGACAGAAATGGCCTTGTTGTACCTCACTCTCATCTTCAATGGGGTCTGCTCTTTCTTTTTTGGGAGAGTATGCCAATATGATCTTAATGAGGTGCGGGGCTTTGCATCTGACATTCGTTGGGCTTCACTCTTCGGGAGCCTGCGTCCCGGTGTTTTTGTGCAATAAACCCCTCCGGCCGAAGACTAGTGGTAGGTGGTCTCGCGGAGCTTTCGGAAATGGGTAGCGTAGTGTGTAAGCACAATAATGAACCGCGACGAACCCCCAGACGACCTATCTAAGATTAGGGGGAGATCCTAAATAGTGATGACCCTTTCACTCTTCCACGGGCTGATACATGTACCGAATGCTCATACGGGAAAGCTGACTCCTGGGTCTGGAACCTGGGGGGTTTCTCCGAGAAATCCTTTCTTTTTCGTCCACTCAGGGGGCTGCGGACACACCTGCACAGATTACAGGTGACAGTTACAAGAGTGGTGGGGAAGTTAACAGTACCCAACGATATTCAGGGATGGATGTAGACCCATCGGGCAGGGATAATCATTCCGGTCCTTGGAGAGGTGGCGACCATTCTCAAGAACCAAAAAGACTGAGCTGAGGGGAAGCCCTATGACTCACTGAAACAACGACAGGAGGGCCCTTGATCTATCAATATAGGGAGAAAAAAAGGGCTTTGCTCCCCTTTACAATATAATAGGAAGAAAGAAATAAGGGTCGAAGTTTAGACCACTCACAGTAGTTCTACCTATAGAAAGGATCATGAAAGAGGCGATCAAAATGGTAATCAAATCCATTTATGATCCCGAGTTTCCAGACACATCGCACTTCCGCTCGGGTCGAGGCTACCACTCAGCCCTAAGGCGGATCAAAGAAGAGTGGGGAACCTCTCGCTGGTTTTTGGAATTCGACATTAGGAAGTTTTTTCACACCATCGACTGACATCGACTCATCCCCATCTTTATGGAAGAGATCGGCGACCCCAAGTTCTTTTACCCCATTCAGAAAGTATTTTCTGTCGGATGACTCGTAGGGGCGGAGAAGGGCCCTTACTCCATCCCACACAGTGTATTACTATCGGCCCTACCAGACAACATCTACCTACCCAAGCTCGATCAGGAGATAGGGAGGATCTAACAGAAGTACGAAATTCCGATTGTTCAGAGAATAAGATCGGGTCTATTAAGGACAGGTTGTATTGATGACCAAGAAGACTCTAGAGAAGAAGCAAGCTTCAACCCTCCCCAAAACAATAGAGCCATCATTATGGGGAGGGTAAAGAGCATCCAACGCAAAGCGGCCATTCATTCCCTTGTTTCCTCGTGGCACACCCCTCCCACAAGCACCCCCCGGCTCAGGGGGGACCAGAAAAGGTCTTTCGTTTTCCCCCCTGAGTCGGCCCTTGCCGCCTTCCTTAACAAGCCCTTGAGCCTCCTTTGCACCGCCTTCTTAATAGAAGCCGCCGAGTTGACCCCGAAGGCCGAATTCTATGGTAGAGAACGTTTTAATAATAATTGGGCCATGAGAGACTTTTTTAAGTATTGCAAAAGAAAGGGCCTGTTGATAGAGCTGGGCGGGGAGGCGATAATAGTTATCAGGTCAGAGAAAGGCCTGGCCCGTAAGCTGGCCCCCTTAAAAAGCCATTACTTAATAAGGATTTGTTACGCGCGATATGCTGAAGGCTTACTACTGGGAATCGTGGGTGCCGTAGAGCTTCTCATAGAAATAAAATAACTTCTCGGCCAGTTCCTACAATGTAACATCCCGGGTTTTCTCGGTACGTTTGGTTATTTTAATTTAATTATCCTTGTAACCTTGGGTTAATTTATTCACCCAATGTCTGTTTTCTTATGTTAATGGACTCTTTTGATCATCTTGTAAACTCCTTTTATTGAAGTCCATGGGCTATGGGCCTATTTGCAAAGTCCATCTAGTTAATAGTACTTAATGTGCAAATTGAATCATTTGGAACACACACAAGGAAAACACTCTAAACCCTCCCTCTCTCTCTCAAAAATCGTCCCTCTCTCTCTCTTTGGGATCAAGAGCAGCCAAGGGGCTGTTTGGAGCTTAATTCTTGTTCATTTCCAGCCTTGATTCGTATTGGTATGAACCTCCTTATCCTTTCTTACAACTTGATTCATAACCTTGTTCTAGTTTTATGATTTCATCTTCACCTCGTCTCCTTCTTATTTTATTTGTAATTGTATGTTATACATCAACTAAAGATCCTATCTTGACCCCATATATGGTGGATGATGGATCTAGGGGATTACATGTGGCAAAAAGATCATGGAAACCCTAAAAGGGGGAATGATGATTTTATGTGCTTATGTTTATTTTCATGTTGATTATTATTACATCCTTGTGGCTAAATGAAATCCTAATGATGCCTAATCCTTTTTAGTACCACCATATCATGGGGACTGAATTGGGATGATGAACACATCTTAAAGTGTGTTTCAAAAGGAGAAGGATGGATAAGCCAAAAAGGAATCACGGGTGGCTACGATTCTGTTTTCCATCAGATTTGTAGTCATTTTGTAAAAATCATATCTGGAGCTCTAGAACTCAAACGGACCCCAAACCAGTTCCAAAAGTTCACAAATTGAGTTGGCTAACTTTCTTAAGAAGGCCAACCTCACTGATAAGGGCTTTATCTATGTGAAAGAATGGCATCTTTGCTGTTAGGTATGATCCGGGTCTGTTCTGATATGTCATTTTGTTTTCATCATTTATAAGGCTTGGAAAAGGATCCAGAGTGATTCCAAGTTTCTATATGTTGATTATATTATGAATTTAAGATCTGGAGAATATGGGGTGTTATTTCCAATTATAAATTGGTTAGAATGGATCCACACTCCAGGTCAGTGGGGAGTCACCAGCTTTTTCTAGTGCTGTGATTGTCCACAATGTGAATTTTATATCTGGAGTTTGAGAGATGCTTTTCATTCAATTCCAACTCTGAGACTTTCACTTGTATGTACTTTAGTTCTCTTAATTTTATTTTGGACGAATTCTACACACAAGTTGGGTAGAATTGGCCAACATCACTTGACTGTATTGTTGGAGACAGAAGTGGTACACCATTTTGTAAAATTCATATTTAATTCATCTTTTGGAGTTAGAATGAGTTCTTTATAGTTATGGAATCCTGAGCAATCATAGTTTCCTATAAAATTTAGTTAAAGCTATGTTTCTGTTTTAGATTTTGGACTAAATCTGTTTTGAACAGCAGGTCTGTTTTAGAGACCTTGCTGTGATTACTCTTTTCTCAACTCATAGCTTCATTACTTCTCGTTTCTAACCTTTAGTCCTTCTTAGGCGAGGTTTTGAAGTTTGCTCAAGCTTGGTAGCATTATTTGATTGTTAGCCATCCTTAATACTCACTCAAGGTGAGTTCTCTCACACCTTTGTATTGATGATTGTGTTTGCTAGTTAGCTCGTGTGTGATTATTTGAATTTATACTATATAAGTATTGTTTTAATTCGTACATGTGCACTGTATGTAACTAATTATGGATATGGGGACACCACCAAAGGATACGGATTTACCGGTGCGGTGGGTAGGTAAGATCACCAACGTAATACTCTTCGTGAGGTGCGGTGATTAGGGCCAAATGATACGGGATCTTCCTGGTGCGGTTCAAACCTACAAGTCCTTCTCGTAATATAGACATTGATTTGTTCTTTGCCTTTATCATTATAATTGGAAAATGGATTAGGGCTAGTAAATATGAATGTTAGTACAATGTCTGTGTTTGAATTCACTAAGCTTCGTGCTTACGTTTTTCCCTTATAACTTTTCAGGTGTTAAGATTAAAGAGGCTAAGGCTTGACATGGAGCATCGGGACATCGCTACTAGTTATTTTGTTGGGACCTTATTATTGTTATTACTTCCGCACTTATTTTATATGATTATTAATTTGATGGATTATGTTATGACTATTTCAGTTGATTTAATTTAATTTAAGATGGGTTTTAAAAGTTTAAAATTTTTGCAAAAAAAATAAAATAAAAAAATTTGGGTGTCACAAGTTGGTATCAGAGCCACAGTTTGAGGTAACTAGGCATTCTTGTGGATGTTCTAGACTCAAATTTGAGGCTCTATAATAGTTTATTCTCTTTTTAAAAGATTTTTCAAACTTTCTGAAGACTAGTAGTGAAAGATGTCGCGGTGTGCTAGTCGGCCAGCCAAGTAAGCCTTATTTCTTATGTTAAATGTTTATGTTAAATTGTTGACTATGAATTGGATTCTACTAGTCTTAAAATGCTAGATTACACACTTATTTAATGTTAACATGTGAGAGAGATGTAAAATTAACGGCTAGAGCGAGCTGGAAATTTTGAAACTAGACGCGATTGCGAAATTGGAACTTGTGTGGAAGATAGTAGAAGGGCCCCTACTATTTGAAACATCGGTGCCGGTTTCGGGTCGGGGCAAGGTTGAGAAATTTTTGGCAAGCTGAGTGTTTCGTCTTCCTAGAAATATCTAGGCTGAATTATTTCTAAATATTTTCCTCCTTCTACGGATACAGATGGCTCCGCCTGCTCGCCTTAATCAGCTCCAAATGGAGCAAGTTAGGAATATTGTCGCTGAGGAATTCAATAACGCTTTCAATGAACTAATCCCGGGCGTGACCAACGACATAATCAACCAGGTCAAAGCTCTTCTGGATGAGCGCCTCACAGCTATTCCCGGGGGAGCGTTATCGGCTCCGCCCGTTCGGGATTCAGCATACTACTTCGAGAAGTTCAGCAAGTGTAGCCCTCCTCTTTGGAACGGTGAATCCGACCCAGTTGCTGCTAAGCATTGGGTGTCAGATGTTGAGGGCGCCTTCATGACTGTTGGGTGTCCGGACCAGTACAAAGTTGTGATCGCCATGAATCAGCTGCGAAAAAGGGGAAAGACATGGTGGAACACCATCACCGCTCTATTAAACAAGGAAGAAGTGAGGGCCATGTCTTCGGCCCAATTTGTGGAGAGGTTCGAGGCACAATATGTGCCCAAGGTGGAGCAGCAGCGGATGCAGCAAGAGTTCATGGCCTTACAGCAAACTACCGAGTCTGTTAGCGACCTGAACGCCAAGTTCTTGGAGATGCTATCTTTTTGTCCCTCATTTGCTGGGAACGAGGCCTGGTTGGTTAGCCAATACACTACCATTCTACGTACCGAGATTCGGGAATTCGTTAGCATGCAGGAGTTCCCGACTTTATCCGCGATTATGGATGCAGCGAGGAGGAGGGAAATCGAGTTGCAGACCCAGACCAAGAGGAAGGCCAATGACACCTCCTCCAAGACAACCGGAGATGCCCAGAAAAAGCAAAAGCAGGGTGGTAAGTCAAGGTATGAGTACAAGCCGTCTTCAGGTCAGGGCGAGAAAAATCCGTTGATATGCTACAACTGTAAAAAGCCAGGGCATCATTGGAAGAATTGTAGGGCTCCCCCTGCGAGTGCAGTTCCTCAGATTACTTCTGCTGCTCCCGTATGCTATCACTGCAACGAGACGGCACACAAGAAGACCGAATGCCCGAAGTTGAAGGCTGGTAAAGGAAGCGGGGGTACAAATCCTGCAATTGCATCGTCTTCTAAGGGACCCATTATGGTGACACGAGGTCGTGCTCACTAGATGACTGCGGATGAGCCGGTGATTACCGCGACAGTGGCAGGTGAATTTCTTTTTTTTTTCTTTTCTCTCCTGCCATTATTTAATAAATGGTAGTTAGAATTGTTTACATGATCGTATGTGGTGAATCAGGCACTTATTTGCTAGATTCCGAGCCTGCTGTTGTTATGTTTGATAGCGGTGCTACCCATTCTTTTGAATCTCGCACGTTTATTAATCGTCTGGGGTGTAGTATCGGAAAATTGGCTCGCCCAATGGTTGTCGAAGTTGCCGACAACCGCACTATTTATGTCACCGATGTCTATCGGGGTTGCACTCTCGAGTTTTCTGGAGTTGAATTCCCTATTGATCTTATCCCTATTGCGATGCGAGAGCTCTGCGTTATCATAGGCATGGATTGGCTTGATGCGTTTGATGCGGAAATCCACTGTCGTAAGAAGCAAGTTCGTGTTCGAAACCCTAGAGGTGGAGAACTTATTATTCAGGGGGACATTCCCCGCCTGGCTATGGCTTCTTGCTCTTCTGCTATAGCACTAGACGACGTTCCTATCGTTTCCGACTTCAGCGATGTCTTTCCGGAGGAACTCCCTGGCTTGCCACCTGTTCGGCAAGTGGAGTTTCGCATTGATTTGGTGCCAGGTGCAACTCCGGTAGCGAAATCTCCTTACCGCTTGGCACCACCTGAAATGAAAGAGCTCCAAGATCAACTTCAAGATCTAAGTGATAAAGGGTTTATACGGCCAAGTTGCTCGCCTTGGGGTGCTCCTATTCTCTTTGTGAAGAAGAAAGATGGATCCCAACGAATGTGTATTGATTATAGGGAGCTAAACAAGCGCACGATAAAGAATAGGTACCCATTGCCACGTATTGACGATCTTTTCGATCAGCTTCAGGGAGCATCTTGGTTTTCCAAGATTGATTTACGTTCCGGTTACCATCAGATGCGTGTGTTGGATTAATGTCTAAGTCCATAACTATATTTGGTAAGACTTGACCCGACCCGGCATGGTCCATTTGGGTTGCATACCATCATGCACTTGGATGAGAGAAATAAGACACTTATGGTTATTAATATATTATAAGTTCTAGTATATTAATAATAAGAATGATAAGATTATTTAATTAGTATTGATCAAGAATTAATCTAGGATTAATTAAGTGATCAAAAAGAAGACTAATTAAATATATGGGTTGATTGTGTAAATCATCCATACTTGTATAGTGGGCTAATGCTCCATGGATAATCAAGTTGGGCTAAAACCCATAGGATGGTCCATGGATGCTCCATGGTGTATTTGTACCCATGGATCCAAGGAAATGGAAAGTCATGACAATTAGGGTTTGCCCTAATTGTAACACTATATAAGCATCATATTATTCACCAAAATCGGCACTAGTGGGTGTACTAGAAGGGCTAGCCGATTTCATGAAGTGTGGGTTTTCTCTCAAGTCATTCCAAGTGTTTTGATGATTGTGATTCCATTTGAGGTGTCACACTTGGGGCACTAGGCACTCAAGCTTCATGAAGACATTCTACACCAAAGAGGTATGTATTCTATCTTGCTATAGTTATTGTTTTGTATGCTAGATTAGGATAATACCTTGGAAGTTCTTATTTGCATGTATAATAGAGAAAACATAGATCCAAGGTATTTAGGGTTGCATGTACACTTAGGAAGTGTTAGAATGCTCAAAACCCAACAGTGGTATCAGAGCCTAGGCTTGTTTTCTTGTTATACCTGCAATAGAAGCTGAAAAAACGAATCTGGTGCTGTCTGGCCATCAGACTCGGCGAGTCCATCAGGAGACTCGACGAGTCCATGCCTAAAAAGTGATGAATTCGATCCAACTCGCCGAGTTTGTTCATGCACTCGACGAGTTGGACCCCCAGACAGCATATTTTCGAGTTTTTTGGCTAGAAATGGACTAGGAACATTACCCTAAGTTGTTTTTGAACTTATAAACTTGTTTTTGATGTGGTAATGTTCATGCTAATCCATTTTCAAAGATAATTGTCAATAGATTCATGTTTTGTATTAGTTTAAGGTTTAGACTAATTACATGAAAAAGTTTGATTTGAATTATCTTGTTCTTATGAGTTGCTTAGATTAATAGAAATGTTGAGTGAAATAGTTGTTTTCAATCCATTTTAATCTAAGAGTTGAGTATAAAATGTGTTTGTGTAACTTGTCCTCAAGTTACATGAAGAGTCACATTAAAGACTCATAAAACTCATAAAGGTTGGCAATGGTTACAAAATGAAGAGTCTTGTGTCATTGAATAACTTTTTATGACTCCATAACTTGTCCTCAAGTTATGGAAGTTCAAGAGTCACTTCATTAAAGAAAAATATGTAACCATAATTAAATCCATAAGTTATAAAATAAAGAAAAGTTAGTTCTTTTATTAGTTTAAAGTCTTCCATAACTTGTCCTCAAGTTATGGAACTTGAAGAGTTTTTGGATTAAAACTACTTTAAACACATAAGTTATGGAATTAATTAGTTTTGAATAGTTTCAAAACTTGCCCTCAAGTTTTGGAATTTGTAAAGTTTTCTCTAATGAATACTTTAATTCCAAGTTAGCCCTTAGAATTTTAAAAGTTAAAATTCAACCCTTATACTTTATAATATTATAAGTTAATAATATATATATGTATAAGAGTAAAGTCAGTCTTACCGCTAGTACGCCTCATTCACGAAGCCGGTCTATAAGGTGGGTATAAGGTTGTTGCCTATAAAATGGCAACTTAATGGGTGTCCACTCTCACCCACCGCTTGCTTGACCGGTGGAGGGTCGTTAGCCGAACGGGTTTGACAGGACTATAATTCTCCCTTCATTAAAAGTATTAATGATAATACTAAGTAACTAAACTCTTAATAATACCCAATCTTAGTTACTTAGGAAAAATGTGAATAAGGTGCTAATCCATGAAATTACACTTTACACTTTGTCTAAGTCGTTAGTGGAGCGTGTGTGGTTAACCGGCACACTAACTTGGACTTAACAAGGTAGGTAAAGGGTGACTTAATATTTATCATAGTATCGATGGAGCGTGTGTGGTTAACCGGCACATCGATTGAGGGGTAATTTATTAAGGGTACCAAGTGATTTGCATGGTTACTTCACACCTTGTTTTGTGATCCTCGGCATCCCAGTCACAAAACCTGAAGGGCACACTCGAGATTGAAACATGCCTTTGAAAAGTTCAATGAATCTCAAAGATCTAGGAGTTTCAAAACCAATTAAAACCTAATTATACATTTCGTTTATCTTGGTGGAAATTGGTGAATCGTCATTCACCTACCTTCAAATATTTTATAGCTTGGATTACGGCATCCCTCTTCTGAGTTATAAAATAGTTTGTTGGGTCCTAGCCTTAATATTTCATATTGGGTGTCATATTAAGGACTTTAAAATCAACTATCTTGAATATCTCCCAAAAGATGTCTGGTTTAGACATATATGATCTTCCCAAATCTTTTAAAACAAGGTTTCCTAATGAAGATGATGCCCCATGGATATCATACTTCTTTCTCCTCCTCCAACTATTCTCCCTAACCCACAAGTTCTTGAAAAGTTTAAGGTCACTCAAGCCCTATTGGCAAGGCAAGGTCTAGGTGTGATCACATCTTGGAGATGTAGTCACATATTGACAAGCCGGGAGAGTTGGGTGTCAAAGTCTTGAGAAAGTTGGTGGTTCAATCACTTTCTAAGTCACATAGTGAGTTCCTTTGGGACACCTATGAAACAGACTATGACAAGACCCTTAATGATCTTATCTATTTGCTAAGATCAACTTCCTAAATCTTTATGGACATTGACAATGATGACATTGGATATCTAGTAAAGCTCTCTCTTCCCAGTGGAAAGGGACCGGCCATAGTCAACTCGGTTGACCAAATGGTAAAGAGAAAAGCTAAGTCTGTGATAGTCCCGTGTACCATTATCAAAGGGTCCATATGTTTATATTGCCAAAGGAAGGGGCATTGGTTGCGAAGCTGCCAAATTTACCTAAGGATGTTAAAGTCAATAAGTTTGACTCTACTTCAGGTAAAGTCCACTATCTAACTCTGTTAAGTTTCTATTCTGAGATTCTTGATACATGATGTGACTGGGTCACATGGTGATGTTTAAGAATCAAAGAAAAGTGAAGAAACTTAAAGAAAGAATATGCTGAATCTGATCGCGTAGATGGATTTCTATCGCATAGTTTGAAAAATCGGATTCTTGAGCTACTTCTTAGGAGTTATGAGATATTGCTTAGGAATAGATAACAACAAGTTCTCATATGGATTGTAAGGACAAGTTTTTTCTGCAAAGTTTTAAAATAAAAGAGAATTTTTGATTTTATTTATTTTAAAATATCCTTACAATGGCATTTGAGGAAAAATTGTTGCTTATATAATTCCGTTAAGAGCAAGAGTGGAAATATGAAATTGATTCTTTCATTTGTGGTAATGTCTAAATTTACCAAATAAGGAAAGATTCTCATCACCCAAGTTTCAATTGGACCGGAACTTGGAATCATGCAAGTTGTATAGCATGATGAATGAGAATTTTCAAGTTTTGGAAAATTAAGACTAATTACTTGTTCACATGGATGTGTGAGTCAAGTAAAGGACTTAGGGATCGAGTACACATACTTGTGCACTGATTAAGTCCACCACAAAAGAGCGAATAAGAAGAATCAAATATGGCAGAAGGATAAAAGTTTCTCAAATCTGAAAAGATGGGAGAGTACTTTAGTATCAGCTTTTGTGATCATCTTAATGATTAAGAAACCATAGCACAATTAGTTCTCTAAGGAAATCTTAGTGCATTCTTATGACTAAGAAGAGGGATCTTGATTTGTTGAAGTGGTTAAATCAAGAAGATGAGTCATACTTCGTTCCAATACAAGTCTTAGAGTCATACTCCAAGATTGTCATTTGAGTGACATGTCTTAAAGAAGGTTTAAAACACTTGTCAAATGTAAGAGTAAAAGTTTTCTACTCTTGTACATTTGAAATTGGTAAGTTGTGATGTTTTGGATAAAACAAAGACCAACTTAGGCCAATTGGGTAAAGTGTTTTTCTTGATTAGAATCCGCACTATCTCTTGGATGTTTGACAAGGGAGTCTTATAGGTCAAGAGGACAGTGGGAGTCTTAAAGGTCTTGAAAGTCTCAAGAACTAATCAAGAGTAAAACCTGACGTTCTTCACTAGCACACGACTTGAGGTTTATAACCTATCGTGTTGACATAGTCTGTGCCCATTCCAGTTAAAGTTGGTTTTGCATATGAGTTCTTAGAGTTCTCAATTTGTTGCACAACAACTTGGAAGCAATGGCAGGCCCTTGAGCTGCCAGGTGGCAAGAAGTTAAGATTGAGTTCAATCCATATGAGTTTGGATTTGTCATTATCCTTGTCTTGTGACTATGGTTTTTGACAATTCACATGGATAAGAACACATACACCAGTAAATCTAAGTGTCATAAGGTTTCTCTCCGATTCATGAAAATGATGGTGAGGAAACACTTTCACTAAGTAGATTTTAGCTAGATAGCAATTGTGATATTTGCATTCTCAAAGTCGTTAGTGGAGCGCGTGTGGTTAACCGGCACACTAACCTGGACTTGTGAGAAGTGGCAAAAAGGTCTAAACATTATGATTACGGCATCCCTCTTCATAATTGTTTAGATACACAAGTGTGCTATCTAAGGGAAGGTGTATGATTTTGATAAAGACTTATCAAAACAATCTAGTATCAGAAATCTGAACTTTGGTATGAAAGTCAATGAAGTATTGATTTCTAGAAGTCCAGCTGATTTCTGAGAACATGTCAAAGCTAGTGGGAGCATAAGTGTTATGCTAATAATCATCATGTTAGTGGGAGCAATGATAATTATGTTAAGTATTGCAAGCTAGCAATGTTAATTATAGAAAACAAAAGTCTCAATTGGGAAAAAGTTGTTTTGCTATAATTAAGGGAGAGGAAATTATGCTTCATCTCAAATCTATAAGCTTAGATCGTGAGGTTTTAATCATTTAGTCAAGGATATATATGAATTTCATGTTGGTATGGCTCAACATAAGGAAATTTTGTATATGGGTCCATTATTTGCGTTCTAAAATTCGATTATGATTACGGCATCCCTTTTCATAATCTGAATTATGAGAACTTGGCAAATTGAAATGGAAATGTTATAGCAAAAGACTGGTTTAGTCTTTATGTGAGACATCATGAATCGTGTCCCATATGCTTCGGATATAGGATCGATTACATGTGCTATAATCATCCGTTCTAAAATTTTCCAAATGCCTGGGGCATTAAGAAGGGAAAAGGTTTAGAACTGGATATGACTAAAAGGATTAAACAATTGTCGAGGACAATCTAAGGTTTACCAAAGATTGGTTGATCAAGGACAATTGGAAGTATAGTGATAATTCTGGAAGGACCATATTGACATAATCTGTAAGGAGGCAACTCTTGTTCAGAAGTGATAGTCAAAATGGAATCTGGAAATGTTTCAAAGTTAGAATTTTCAATCTGTGAAAGATTAAGGAAACTTAATGCAAGAAGGATATTTCCAAGGAGTGGATCTCCTTTGGAATACTCTGTAATGATTGTTGCCAAGTCTTTATGACTTTGTGCATAATCATTACGAGAGGATCAATGCATATAAGTTTAGAATCTAACAGATTTCAGTAAACGGCATGAATTTAGAATTCCTGCATTTGCGGTAAGGATTTGGGAGTGTGAAAAGAGAATCATTGAAGTTATGTTCAATGGATCTAGTTCACAAAGTAAAGATCATAGACAAACATAGTATGCATACTTGGTGTGTGGCATGACTAGTGTTTAAGAAAACATAGTGTACATGCTTGGAGCATGGGACGACTATTGTTTTAAATTCAAGATTAAAGTTGATAGCTGAAACAGTATACAATGAATAATGTGTAATCATATGGTGATAAATAAAAGGTGTTTTATTTATGTTCAAAGGGTTGATACCATATTGGATTCTATTATTATTGTGTTTCACTTTGCATGTTTTGACTTCCCGAATAAACTGGGTTATTCTTCCGGAATGACTAAGTTATTCAAACCATCCACAGTCGGTCATATGTTGGAAGTAGATATGAAATAAGACTGTCATGATGGGTTGTAGAGGTCTAAGGTGTTGGACAAGGCTACAGCAATCATGAGTGCTCATAAGTTCTGAGTATTGGATTCAACCCGCGCTCATTGGAATCACTTCATGGATTTTATCACGAGTGATCATGAGACGATAATATCTTATATTCTTTAAACCTAGAGATATGAGTTGTTACTATGAGTTGATAGTACATTGATTGCACGAAACCGCATTTGGTAACTCTGTGCTATAAAACGTGCCTTTGTGTATGATTCAACAAGTAGTAGAACAAGCCATATGAGTCGAAGTTTATCCGTTCCTTTTACCTTCGGGATAAAAGTGATATCTGTGGGCCCCTCGATGATTTGATGATGACAAATGGAAGTGCTCGGCCGGGCCAGGACTGATTTGATTTGTTCAATTAGTCAGTCGTCATAAATCGGAAATCGGGAAACAACAAATGGACAGAGAGAATGATTATAATCCATGTCTCAGTCCATATGATATCTAGAATGGAGGAATATATGATCCCTTATCTAATGGACAAGTCACTGACAAAGGTCAGAGTTCATCTACAAGGTCAGAGTTCGACAGAAGCTTTTGAGAGCTACGATTGCCGGTTGGTTCCTGAAGTCATACGCAATAATAGTTTTAGACTTATCCAAGTGGGAGACTGTTGGATTAATGTCTAAGTCCATAACTATATTTGGTAAGACTTGACCCGACCCGGCATGGTCCATTTGGGTTGCATACCATCATGCACTTGGATGAGAGAAATAAGACACTTATGGTTATTAATATATTATAAGTTCTAGTATATTAATAATAAGAATGATAAGATTATTTAATTAGTATTGATCAAGAATTAATCTAGGATTAATTAAGTGATCAAAAAGAAGACTAATTAAATATATGGGTTGATTGTGTAAATCATCCATACTTGTATAGTGGGCTAATGCTCCATGGATAATCAAGTTGGGCTAAAACCCATAGGATGGTCCATGGATGCTCCATGGTGTATTTGTACCCATGGATCCAAGGAAATGGAAAGTCATGACAATTAGGGTTTGCCCTAATTGTAACACTATATAAGCATCATATTATTCACCAAAATCGGCACTAGTGGGTGTACTAGAAGGGCTAGCCGATTTCATGAAGTGTGGGTTTTCTCTCAAGTCATTCCAAGTGTTTTGATGATTGTGATTCCATTTGAGGTGTCACACTTGGGGCACTAGGCACTCAAGCTTCATGAAGACATTCTACACCAAAGAGGTATGTATTCTATCTTGCTATAGTTATTGTTTTGTATGCTAGATTAGGATAATACCTTGGAAGTTCTTATTTGCATGTATAATAGAGAAAACATAGATCCAAGGTATTTAGGGTTGCATGTACACTTAGGAAGTGTTAGAATGCTCAAAACCCAACAGCGTGTTCGTGAAGAAGACATTGAGAAAACAGCATTCCGTACTCGATATGGGCACTTTGAATTCGTGGTGATGCCTTTTGGGCTCACCAATGCACCCGCAGCGTTCATGGATCTCATGAACCGGGTGTGTAGCCTGATGCTTGACCGTTCGGTTATAGTGTTCATAGATGATATCTTAGTCTATTCTAAGAGCAAAGAGGAGCATCAGCAACACCTTCGGGAGATTCTGGAAACTCTGGCAAGAGAAAGGCTTTATGCTAAATTTTCAAAATGTGAATTTTGGTTGGAAGAAGTTCAGTTCTCGGGGCATGTGGTAAACAAACAAGGTATCAAGGTCGATCAAGCCAAGGTTGATGCGGTTAAACAGTGGAAGATTCCGAAAACACCTTCTGAAATTCGCAGTTTCTTGGGTTTAGCCGGTTATTACCGGAGGTTCATTGAAAATTTCTCTAAAATCGCCTTACCACTCACCCGATTGACCAAGAAATCAACGAATTTCGTTTGGGGCCCGGAGCAGCAACTAGCATTTGATGAGTTAAGGAAACGATTGTGTGAAGCTCCGATTTTGGCCTTACCTGATGGGGTTGAGGATATGGTGGTTTACTGTGATGCATCACTTCAAGGTCTTGGTGCCGTGTTAATGCAACGAGATAGGGTGATAGCCTATGCCTCCCGACAGCTGAAACCCCACGAACGAAACTACCCCACTCATGATTTGGAGCTTGGGGCTGTTGTTTTCGCTCTTAAGATTTGGAGACACTATCTCTATGGAGTGAAGTTTATCATATACACTGACCATAAGAGTCTAAAATATTTGTTCGAGCAGCGGGATTTGAATATGAGGCAGATCCGATGGTTGGATGTGGTAAAAGATTATGATTGTGAAATTCACTACCACCCCGGTAAAGCTAATGTGGTAGCTGATGCTCTCAGTCGTAAACAATCTGCCGAACCGATTCGAGCTAAGTGTCTCCAGATCACGATGGTGTCGTCTTTGTTAGATCTAATCCGGGACGCCCAAAAGACTGCAATACTGGAGGAAAACATCAGGCGTGAGAAGATTGGGAAAGAGTTGCCTAAGATGGAACGAGACGGGCGGGGTTTGCTGACTCGCTACGGTAGGGTTTGGGTTCCATATACCCGGGGAAATCGGAAAACCCTAATGGATGAGTCTCATAAGTCAAAATTTTCTATCCATCCTGGTGCTACTAAAATGTACCGGGACCTTCATGAGGCTTACTGGTGGCATGGAATGAAGAATGATGTGGCTCGATTTGTGGAAGAATGTATGACCTGTCGGAAGGTCAAGGCGGAACACCAGAAACCGCATGGGAAGGTGCAACCATTGGAGATTCCTGAATGGAAATGGGAGCATCTAACCATGGACTTCATTACAAAACTTCCTAGAACTGCCCGAGGATCAGATACGATATGGGTGATTGTTGATCGTTTGACTAAGAGTGCTCACTTTCTGGCTATAAAGGAGAGCTCATCGGCGGAGAAATTAGCCGAGATCTTTGTTCGGGAGATTGTCTCATTGCATGGGGTGCCCGTTTCTATCATCTCCGATCGAGACACCCGATTTACCTCTCGGTTCTGGAGGAAGTTTCAAGAGGAATTGGGCACACGATTACATTTTAGTACCGCCTTCCATCCGCAGACAGACGGGCAGAGTGAGCGGACGATTCAGACCTTGGAGGACATGCTTAGGGCGTGTGCGATTGATTTTGGGGGTAGTTGGGATGACCATCTACATCTAGCTGAGTTTTCTTATAACAACAGCTATCACTCGAGCATTAAAATGCCTCCGTATGAAGCCTTGTATGGGAGGAAGTGCATGAAGCCCGTTTGTTGGGGTGAGGTTGGGCAGAGGGTACTTGGGAGTACCGATATCGTGCTACAGACTACGGAGAAAATCCAAGTGATTCGGGATCATTTGGTCACAGCGAGCAGTCGTCAGAAAAGTTATGCTGACAAAAGACGCTCCAATATTGAGTTCCAGGTGGGAGATTATGTGTTGCTTAAAGTCTGCCCTTGGAAAGGTGTGATTCGATTTTGGAAGCGGGGAAAGCTCGGACCCCGATTCATTGGACCCTACAAGGTCATAGCTCGTGTGGGGAAGGTGGCTTACTGTTTAGAGCTTCCCGACGAGCTTAGTCAAATTCATAATACGTTCCACGTGTCTCAGTTACGAAAATGCGTTGTTGATGAGACCGCTGTGATACCACTGGAGGACATACAAATTGACGAGCGTCTCAATTATGTTGAGAAACCAATCGCTATTTTAGAACGAAAGATGAAAGCTCTCCGCAACAAGACTATAAACCTGGTTAAGGTGCAGTG